>NC_134827.1:66225323-66293825 GCF_004210375.1 Tachypleus tridentatus | reverse complement strand
GCCACACCCACCACTGAAACCCTGTCTCAAACAGCTACACCCACCACTGATAACCCTGTCTCTAAAACAGCCACACCCTCCCCACTGAAACCCCTGTCTCCAAACAGCCACACCCACCACTGAAACCCTGTCTCAAACAGCCACACTCACCACTGATACCCTGTCTCAAACAGCCACACCCCACTGATACCCTGTCTCAAACAGCCACACCCCCACTGAAATCCTGTCTCAAATCTAGACTCAAAGTTTTACGTTCAAGAAAATTCCCTTAACAATTTCCAGCAGTTTAAGAATTGGTGTATTAAATAGTTCAAAAGGGGCAGCTGGTTTATTCCACTTACCCTGGTGCAGTACTTAGGGATCTTTAGTTTTAATTTACAAGTGGTTGTGCAGTTCAACGTCAATACAAGCGGTGCCACAGTGCTTCTTTGATTTAGAACCCTTCGTAATAAAGAAATTTGGTGTACCTTTGTTACTCGTAAGTTTTCAAAATATTTTATTGACCAAAATCATCCGGAAAACAAATGTCATATCATGCTGTGTGATACTACAGAATATTTAAATATCAATGAAATGTGTCCGGTTAAAAGGGAGGTCCAGAAAACTAATTTTTCTATTTCGATGTTCTATCAAATAGAGACCCCTCCAAGATATGGCCATCGATGTTCTATCAAATAGAGACCGCTCCAAGATATGGCCATCGATGTTCTATCAAATAGAGACCGCTCCAAGATATGGCCATCGATGTTCTATCAAATAGAGGCTTCTCCAGGATAGATGTTCAATATGGCCCATCGATGTTCAATCAAATAGAGACCCCTCCAAGATATGGCCATCGATGTTCAATCAAATAGAGACCCCTCCAAGATATGAACCTCGATGTTTTTTCTTAAGAATTTAGTAACTTTTGCAGCCAAATATAAACAAGAACAGTACTATTAAAAGCTACAGTTAATCTTACTAAACCACAGAATATAACTTAAATATAACCAATATTTTGATCCTACCTTTCGAAGCGGAAACTTCGACTCATTAATCGGCAATCGTAAAGTCATTGAATATATGTTCACATTAAGATTTCTTCAAAACTGTTCATTCACCAAAATATGTTATTTCGTTTAACATGACTGTACGGCAGATATGTCTTAACTTCACAGACTTGTTTTAACAGTAATGATAAAAATACACAGTAATATCTAATTCTCAGTTACATTACACCAACTTATCAATCACGTGCTCACATGTTCGTATTACCACCGCTAGATGGCAGTTAATATGGAAAGTTATTCTCTTCAGAAACGGCTTATTAAATACATAAATAACAGTTTATCACGACGGATTTTTCATATTACAAGTAATAATTTTATATCAAAAGTTAGAGCGATAATTTTTAAATTTGACAAGTATTTCTAGGTATAAAACTTAATATTCAAATGTTACAATCTTACTCTAAACTCTGACTTTTTGAATCTTACTAAATCACTTTTAACTTGTATATGTTCCCAGAATATTCAATAGATTAGAAAGGTTCTCTTACGATTTGACTAATGTTCAACATAACTTCTGAAAACTAACATACACCTATCTTACATACGTAACGTAGTTACATACGCATTGACTCATTCTGTCTAAGTAGCAATAAATTTGCTCAATCACTGATTCCTTTCTTCTTCACGTATTCATAATCTTATTTTCATACACTAGACGAAACTTTGACATTATGAACTTAGCTTTTTTCTTTAAGTTCTTACTTCTAAATACAGAAGCCTATAACACCTAAACTTTTTACTTTTGTTGGGGATATTCATATTTTCGTCTTTCAGTATTTCATTGGGTAACAGATATGATATAGATAACAAAATATAATTTTTACAAAACACGGAAGGCACTGTTGCCAGTAATTGTTTACTTACGTTCCTTTGCAAGCAGTCTGATCTTTGAGATATTTTGAGTTAAATAACTAAAAAACATTTTTTAACTACTGTAAAAACCTGTTTAATTAACACACCTATTAAATCTTCAAGACAGGTTAACTTCCAGCCTGCATTTCTAGGGATGATACATGCTTCAGATCAGTTACTGGGATCTGAGAATGATGCACTTCAAATTTGGTTACGTTCAGTCCAACTACTTACCAATTATAAATAACTGTCATACAGTATCTGGAAGATTGTTCTATAACTTTTAACTGCTTCTAAAGTGTTTAAACTATATGTGTGATGCATAATTTTATTTATTAATCAATGAAGTTTGCTGTTAAAATAACTTCATTTTAAATCAAACCATCTAACAAAGAAAGTGCTTGTTTTCGATAGTTCTTTAAAGGAAACTAATTTCACAGGTCAATCAGAAAGATTGAACTTAAAGAGAAGGTTCCACTTTGTGTAACCCTGTGTTGAAAATGTTCTCACTCTGTGTCGAAGTAATAAGTATAAACCATATTTTTATCTCTAGGTTGATACTTGTTCAAGTGAAGAATTATACACGAGTTTCCATCAAGGCAAGTTTATCTTGTAGTCAGAGGAAAGATGTGATTATGTAAGTGGAAAATTCATTTTCATAGCTTATTGGGGGAACAAACAGGGTAAGTACTAGTTTAATGGAAAGAACAACTCACAATGAGTGTAGATAAAGGTGAATCAATCTCCGTTTGGAAGTGTTATTGAAACATTCCACCTTTCTTCTGAACCCGAGTTCTGTCAACTGGTTTAACTACGTGTTTAACAAGCTGTATACAAGTGTTTACTTACTAAACAAGAATTAACCTCTTACATCTGTTATTTTTTTACACATTCAAAAGTAAGATTATGTCACGATTCATCATGCACTAATCTGAGTGAAAGTGTTTTGTATGAATATCTTACAATGTACATTTTATTGGCAGTTGGTTTGAATGATGTAACACCCGACTTTAACCGTTTCTCACTTGTGGTAATTCTTCAAACAACTGAAAACCATTTGTTTCCATGCAACGTCCCCAGAACCTGTTTTGGAATTAGGTTCACATTAATTAATAAAACTAGGATTCCCTCTAAAAAACAAAGCAACCATAAGTGAAATGTTCGTGTTACTTTAGATTAAACAATTCAGAAAACAGCTATCTCACTTTCCCATCCACATTCATGAAGAATCTATCAAGTAAAGAAACTAATTCTGGTAATTAATTAATTAAAAACTTGTTTTTGGATAATTATTCATCATGAGAGTTTTGATACAAAACGTTTATTTCTTAACTTAATTTCACCTTTCACAAACTTAAATTAATGGTTGCTCTTAAAGTATTTCTACACCAAAGGAAAGTTTCTTGTGGCCAAACTGCCTTTGTCAAGTCTCCTTTTACCCTCGCCATTATTTGGCAAGCTTAAGTTCCGCAAACTGCTTGGCAAGTTTCATGGCCTCGTCCAGAGAAGAAACTCTTGTTCCGTAGCCTGAGCTGCCTCTTCTTTACCTCCACCTTTCCCATCAATCACCCCCGATATTTCTTGGACCCATTCATTGGCTTTAAGTCCTTTAGAAACTGCTCCCTGTGGGATATAACAAAGGAAACAATACAACGATTTCTTCTGCAGAAATTAAACATGTTTAAGGTCTCAACTTAGCCCTTACGGAGAACCAAGAACAACTGTCAACTTTATACTTGGATAATGTAACATTCTTGTAAGTTCTAGTTTTAAGTTCAATGATAAATAGCCCCTCGCAAGCTGGAATGTCTGAATAACAGGTAGTGTTTTGAATGTTTTATATTATAAAACACACGACTATCAGATGAATTACAAGCACCTGAGGACAGCCGAGATTGTTAATAATTCTCTGAATTATTAGTAAAAGTGTTAATACCCAGACCAGCCATCCTGAGATACATTTTTACTTCACATGGGATTTTCGTCATTACGAGTTCTACAAATGTGTTTGTATTAACATAACATTTTTTTATTTTAAACTCTTAAGGTTATCACTCAGTTAAGAAATACTAATATATATCTTGCACAACAAAATGTAACATGTTGGTTCCCACATGACCCACCAGTAAATCATGGTCTATTTTCTTTTGAAACGGACACTTATTGGCAGCGACACAACAACTACATAAGTCTTCTTCCTAAAAAAGGAGAGTAAAATGACTAGTGGGATCCTGGAAAGTATTGACAGGAAAATGACTAGTGGGACCCTGGAAAGTATTGAGAGTAAAATGACTAGTGGGACCCTGGAAAGTATTGACAGTAAAATGACTAGTGGGATCCTGGAAAGTATTGACAATAAAATGACTAGTGGGATCCTGGAAAGTATTGACAGTAAAATGACTAGTGGGATCCTGGAAAGTATTGACAGTAAAATGACTAGTGGGACCCTGGAAAGTATTGAGAGTAAAATGACAAGTGGGATCCTGGAAAGTATTGACTGTGAAATGACTAGTGGGATCCTGGAAAGTATTAACAGTAAGATGACTAGTGGGATCCTGGAAAATATTGACAAAATAGGCTTAGGAACCAACATGTGGAAGATTGTTTCTCATAATTTTGTCCCCCTGTACATTAAAAGTTTATTTTTCTCAAATTGTCCAAATGAGAACAAAAAAGTTATATCCATTGTAATTTTTACTTTTGCACGAATATGTTGAGGAACTTGGTAGTATGGTAATTGTTTATACATGAATATTTTCATTTAAAATGTACAATAATGAGAAAATTTGAGTTTTTGTCATTGGCCTTGCTGATCCTTCCTTAAATCAATTGCTTGATGTCAAAAAACAACAACAAAAAAAAACAATGACTTCAGAATACACTGTAATTTATTTGTTTATGTTTTTGACATTATAGTAATTTTTAACAGTTTAAAATATTGAAGTATATCACGTGTGACAACCTCCACCATTAGGTGACAAGTTTTGTCACTGGTTTAAGGTTCAATTCTAGCTTTATAATTAAAATGATAAAACAACTAACCTTTGGAACAGAACTTAGACATATCACTTTCCCATTACCAGCACTGAAAAACATAGCAGCAGTTTCTGGTGATATGGACTTAACCTGCTTGAGAGCTCCATCTAGTGCCTGGAAAACAAAACAGTATTTCCTTCAGTTAAAAAACTGTGCGTTTTCTTAAGGTGAAAAATACTTATAAAACTTGTGCTTTGTAATAAGATGACCTATTTATCATTTACACGAAATAACTCCAATAGTATTTAGTACAAACACAACAGCCAAAAATATTTTCGCATCACTTGTTTTTACAATACTGACTTTTAAAGTAAACTAAACAATACTAATGAAGTCTTGGAACGTATTTGAAAAACTTTCACCTTTGCATTAGACCCAGCTTCAAATGCATGCACAATAAATTTTTCATGGGAGTTACCTTCCAACAGTTGTTTGGCTTGTTCAATTACCTATAAAGAAAATATTACCAAAATAAGAAAATATATTACCTTTATACAACACACTAGAAAAACACAAAGTAAGGATGTGACAGTCTAGACAAGTAATTGTACACTTTTGAATCATTTGAACTGGACATGTGCAACGCTTTCCTAGATCACGAGAGGCCAACTAATGATCACCAAAACTGACCTTTTCAAGGATACAATAGACAATGTAATTCAAATGTAGTACTTGTGAGTTTCTTATTTAAACACGAAACTTAAAATTATGTTTATCATAACACTCAGCTTTCTGGTTAAGTGTTATATAAAATCAAACATTCTGATCATTTTGTTAGATTTAAAATACATTAAGAAAGGATAATTAGTGTCTGATGATATTACGGATAACTGTTACCTCTTGCGTAACAGCAGTTTTGTTAGCTCGGTCCATGTCGTCAAGTTGTTTCTTCATGTTCTTTAGATTAGCTCTGAGTTCCTCTTTCTTCCAATAAGAGATGCTGGACTGAGAAATTTCCTGTGTAAGACAAAATAATTTTAACATGCAGGTATTTTGCATTCCTACGAGAATGAATAATTAAAATAACTTAGATGGGAAATTATATCAATCAGTTTGTTCTTCAATATACCTACAATACAGTAATCAAAATATTGTCATTATTTTTCTCTATTGTTTAGAACAAATCTACAGAATGGTCAGTTTTATCCTCTGTCTCTCCAGAGGTTGATTTTCAACACACATCACAAAAGCAATCAAACAGTCACATCTGTTTCTGATCACAAAATATAAACATCTTGATAAAAGAAACATTCTCAATTTTGTAATCTCGACTATTTTCTTATAACACAATTGGGAAGTGAAACCCAAACTATTATTTTCCAGTTTACAATAAACGTCAAGCACGCATATGAATAACTGAAGCGGTAGTTTGATCTAAGTACCTCAGTTAACTCCACTATCTTCTTCACTAAATCCTTGTTATTCTGAGATCGTTTTTGGTCACTGATAATGTCATGAACATCTTTAACACTTTTCTGAAACACTTCTGCTTTCCTCAGGGCCTGTCAGAATGAATAATTATCTTTTTTAGTACTGTATAATGTAAAACCGGATAATTAAATTATTTCGTTACGACTTCATCTGAATGTCTAGTTAGAATTATTAACATTACCTCTAAGCACCAGATGTTTATTTGTCCAGTATAAATGTTTGCTGTAATACTTATAAAATAAAAAACACTGAAAATATGAGAATATGATAGATTTTTATTTTATGAAACTTTGTGGAATGGATGGCAACTGCCTGTTGTGGAGACACAAGTGTAGAGGATGATGTTTCCAAAGTCTTCCGCCTTTCATCTTCAGGTCATTGTGTGTGTAGGTGTTGTTGGTCTTTTATAATGTCTTGGTGGACTGTGGAGGGTGTGTTATAATTGGTTTGATTATCACTGTTTCTGACTGGAAGAAAGATTTCCTGTAGATTCAACCAAACAGTGACCTACTGAAGGGAATCCCAAAACGTCATCTATTTAATACCATATTCCTACATGATACATACATTAGAGAAACAAGAAGAAAACTCATGACAAGTGTAAAATAACATGAAGATAGTACAAGACTCGTGAAAACACAAAATGTAACCATTACAGAGCATGCATCAACTGGACACAAAATAAACTGGGAGAAAACTAGTCATTGACACACACAAATTATGGAAGACAAGAAAAATCAGAGAATCATTTTATATTAACACTATTAAACCTTTACAAAGCAGAGATTCCAGATAACAGATGAGTAACCTGTAGCTACCATTAGTTGGATCTGTAGGAAATCTCTCCTCCAATCAGAAACAGTGATAATCCAACCAATCATAACATGCTCTTCACAATCCACCAGGACACTGTAAAGACCAACAACACCTACACACACACTGACTTAAAAACAAAAGGCAGAAGACTTTCAAAACATCATCCTCTATACTTGTGTCTCTGAAACAGGCAGTTGCCATCCATTCTACAAAGTTTCATGACGAATACTCTGCCTAAACAGTCTATCAAAGATATTTTATTATTATCAATTTCAGAAACTTCGACTGACAAACAAAGAGTTAAAGATACGATCATTGTCAAAAGAGTGCAGGTTCATAATGTTTGATTCTACATGAAAAAATAGTACTTAAAATATTAACAGTATTTATATGATGGGTCCCTAAGAAACTCTTCTGGAGAGGAGAAGACATTGTGGGGTTTTAACAACTACTGACAAGACAGGTTGGTAACCCTAAATATGTAGATGGTCAATTTTGTCCATGTTGGAAATATCTGGTCATCATAAACTTGAATTTTCTATAAATTACATTTATTAATTATTTTATGAAATTTGTCTGTGAACGTATTATGTCTGGTTGAAAGATGATTTTCATCTGACGAATAAAACCAATTATTTTCATCTTTGTTTTAACTTTGGCAACCTTTAGAACCTCTCACCAAAACACTTGACTTGAATGATATTAATTTCTATGATATATCAATGAGTGGAAACAGTGATTAAAAAACAAACAAACAAGTTTATAGTTTTCAGAGCCACCACAAAGAACATTCACTGCAACACTTCCACAGTATAAGTCCAACTTGACTAATAACATCTAGAATTTGTTAACAAGTAACACTTCGAAGACTGGAACAGGCGTTTCCACGTCAACTGATTTACACCAATCAACACTGAAGAAAAGAAAATGACACACCAAAACAATAAATTCAAAAAGCTGTTGATAGAAAACCGGAAGGATGGAAGTGTACAACCAGTTAATGAAACTTTCAACTTCATTTTCAATAAATTCAAAAACCTGTTGATAGAAAACCAGAAGGATGGAAGTGTACAACCAGTTAATGAAACTTTCAACTTCATTTTTAAATAACTCTAGTGAACCATTAACTCAAACCAAGTTTCTGTGTTAAACTTCATATATAAAACTAATTTCTGCTACCATAAAATCCACCATAAACTCTTTAAATTGGAATCGTAATAAAATAGAAAAAAACATAATTAACACATACTTGCATGCTGCAAGTTAAGGACAAAACTGAAACCAAACCTTATAATGAAGTCAAAACCTTAAAAGAATTAACATCTAACAATAAGATATATTCAGAGAGCTGACAAATGTGGTTATACAGAAGTTATAGAAAAAACATATTATAAAACTGATGTTTTACACCCCACAAAGTGACTTATCATGCACCTCTTAAGTCTAAAAAATGAAACAATGTCCAGTCACAAAGAAAAATCTAACAACTGTCTTCCACATCACACGTTAGCAAAAATAACACAGTGACCAACACTATACAAGGAAAATCTGTGCTCTCACCCCACCATCGTACACAAGAACTGCCACTTGTCACGTATATCTGGATCACCCATAACTATGTGATTCAACTCTTCAACCACAAATAAGACCAGTAAACTGACCTGAGATCCCCTGTTGACAACGACAAATTAATTCCAGTTGTGCTAAAAAGTACCAATGAAATTTTCAGTCTGTTATTTAACAACAAAATCATAAAAACTGTATTTAAACACCTTACTGCCCAACCTGAAACAACCATCATGTGAATGTGGAGAGAAACACATATGAAAAAAGTCACATTCCTTGTAGTTAAGATACAAAGAACACCAAGGTCACACGTAAAGAGGTGAGCTACACATATCTGCTTTAGCACGTCATAAATTTTAATAAACATTTTTTCTCCTACACCAACGGAAACCAACGACAACAATAATTATTTAGAAGCAATAGAAATCATCAAAGCAGAACAACCTTTTCCTAAACCAAAACTATGACTTTGTGAAATAAGTCAGATTTGACTGAGTTTATTCATCTGGATTTTGTTCATTCACACTTAACAGGCTTCGTCCTTGTTTCTGTAATACTGTCAAAAACTTGAGAACATCTTTAGTTATATATAATTTTGTCACAAACTTGACCATGTCTTAAATTATTATCTTGTCACAAACTTGACCATGTCTTTAATTATTATCTTGTCACAAACATGACCATGTCTTTAGTTATCTTGTCACAAACTTGACCATGTCTTTAATTAGTATCTTGTCACAAACATAACCATATCTTTAATTATTATCTTGTCACAAACATGACCATGTCTTTAATTATTATCTTGTCACAAACGTGACCATGTCTTTAATTATTATCTTGTCACAAACGTGAACATGTCTTTAATTATTATCTTGTCACAAACATGACCATGTCTTTAGTTATCTTGTCACAAACTTGACCATGTCTTTAGTTATTATCTTGTCACAAACTTGACCATGTCTTTAGTTATTATCTTGTCACAAACTTGACCATGTCTTTAGTTATTATCTTGTCACAAACTTGACCATGTCTTTAATTAGAATCTTGTCACAAACATGACCATGTCTTTAATTATTATCTTGTCACAAACTTGACCATGTCTTAAATAATTATCTTGTCACAAACTTGACCATGTCTTAAATTATTATCTTGTCACAAACTTGACCATGTCTTTAGTTATTATCTTGTCACAAACTTGACCATGTCTTTAATTGTTATCTTGTCACAAACTTGACCATGTCTTTAGTTATTATCTTGTCACAAACTTGACCATGTCTTTAGTTACAATCTTGTCACAAACTTGACCATGTCTTTAGTTACAATCTTGTCACAAACTTGACCATGTCTTTAGTTATCTTGTCACAAACTTGACCATGTCTTTAGTTATCTTGTCACAAACTTGACCATGTCTTTCGTTATCTTGTCACAAACTTAACCATGTATTCAGTTTTTATCTTGTCACAAACTTGACCATGTCTTTAGTTATTATCTTGTCACAAACATGACCATGTCTTTATTATTATCTTGTCACAAACATAACCATGTCTTTAGTTATTATCTTGTCACAAAAATAACCATGTCTTTAGTTATTATCTTGTCACAAACATGACCATGTCTTTAGTTATTATCTTGTCACAAACTTGACCATGTCTTTAGTTATTATCTTGTCACAAACTTGACCATGTCTTTAGTTATTATCTTGTCACAAACATGACCATGTCTTTAGTTATTATCTTGTCACAAACTTGACCATGTCTTTAGTTATTATCTTGTCACAAACTTGACCATGTCTTTAGTTATTATCTTGTCACAAACTTGACCATGTCTTTAGTTATTATCTTGTCACAAACTTGACCATGTCTTTAGTTATTATCTTGTCACAAACTTGACCATGTCTTTGACCATGTCTTTATTATCTTGTCACAAACTTGACCATGTCTTTAGTTTTTATCTTGTCACAAACTTGACCATGTCTTTAGTTATTATCTTGTCACAAACTTGACCATGTCTTTAGTTATCTTGTCACAAACTTGACCATGTCTTTAGTTATTATCTTGTCACAAACTTGACCATGTCTTTAGTTATTATCTTGTCACAAACTTGACCATGTCTTTAGTTATTATCTTGTCACAAACTTGACCATGTCTTTAGTTATTATCTTGTCACAAACTTGACCATGTCTTTAGTTTTTATCTTGTCACAAACTTGACCATGTCTTTAGTTATTATCTTGTCACAAACTTGACCATGTCTTTAGTTATTATCTTGTCACAAACTTGACCATGTCTTTAGTTATTATCTTGTCACAAACTTGACCATGTCTTTAGTTATTATCTTGTCACAAACTTGACCATGTCTTTAGTTATCTTGTCACAAATTTGATCATGTCTTTGTCACAAACTTGACCATGTCTTTAGTTATCTTGTCACAAACTTGACCATGTCTTTAGTTATTATCTTGTCACAAACTTGACCATGTCTTTAGTTATTATCTTGTCACAAACTTGATCATGTCTTTAGTTATTATCTTGTCACAAACTTGATCATGTCTTTAGTTATTATCTTGTCACAAACTTGACCATGTCTTTAGTTATTATCTTGTCACAAACTTGACCATGTCTTTAGTTATTATCTTGTCACAAACTTGACCATGTCTTTAGTTATTATCTTGTCACAAACTTGACCATGTCTTTAGTTATTATCTTGTCACAAACTTGACCATGTCTTTAGTTATTATCTTGTCACAAACTTGACCATGTCTTTAGTTATTATCTTGTCACAAACTTGACCATGTCTTTAGTTATTATCTTGTCACAAACTTGACCATGTCTTTAGTTATTATCTTGTCACAAACTTGACCATGTCTTTAGTTATTATCTTGTCACAAACTTGACCATGTCTTTAGTTATTATCTTGTCACAAACTTGAGTTATGTCTTTCACAAACTTGACCATGTCTTTAGTTATCTTGTCACAAACTTGACCATGTCTTTAGTTATTATCTTGTCACAAACTTGACCATGTCTTTAGTTATTATCTTGTCACAAACTTGACCATGTCTTTAGTTATTATCTTGTCACAAACTTGACCATGTCTTTAGTTATTATCTTGTCACAAACTTGACCATGTCTTTAGTTATTATCTTGTCACAAACTTGACCATGTCTTTAGTTATTATCTTGTCACAAACTTGACCATGTCTTTAGTTATTATCTTGTCACAAACTTGACCATGTCTTTAGTTATTATCTTGTCACAAACTTGACCATGTCTTTAGTTATTATCTTGTCACAAACTTGACCATGTCTTTGATCTTGTCACAAACTTGACCATGTCTTTAGTTATCTTGTCACAAACTTGACCATGTCTTTCTTTAGTTATCTTGTCACAAACTTGACCATGTCTTTAGTTATTATCTTGTCACAAACTTGACCATGTCTTTAGTTATTATCTTGTTTGACCATGTCTTTAGTTATTATCTTGTCACAAACTTGACCATGTCTTTAGTTATTATCTTGTCACAAACTTGACCATGTCTTTAGTTATTATCTTGTCACAAACTTGACCATGTCTTTAGTTATTATCTTGTCACAAACTTGACCATGTCTTTAGTTATTATCTTGTCACAAACTTGACCATGTCTTTAGTTATTATCTTGTCACAAACTTGACCATGTCTTTAGTTATTATCTTGTCACAAACTTGACCATGTCTTTAGTTATTATCTTGTCACAAACTTGACCATGTCTTTAGTTATTATCTTGTCACAAACTTGACCATGTCTTTAGTTATTATCTTGTCACAAACTTGACCATGTCTTTAGTTATTATCTTGTCACAAACTTGACCATGTCTTTAGTTATTATCTTGTCACAAACTTGACCATGTCTTTAGTTATTATCTTGTCACAAACTTGACCATGTCTTTAGTTATTATCTTGTCACAAACTTGACCATGTCTTTAGTTATTATCTTGTCACAAACTTGACCATGTCTTTAGTTATTATCTTGTCACAAACTTGACCATGTCTTTAGTTATTATCTTGTCACAAACTTGACCATGTCTTTAGTTATTATCTTGTCACAAACTTGACCATGTCTTTAGTTATTATCTTGTCACAAACTTGACCATGTCTTTAGTTATTATCTTGTCACAAACTTGACCATGTCTTTAGTTATTATCTTGTCACAAACTTGACCATGTCTTTAGTTATCTTGTCACAAACTTGACCATGTCTTTAGTTATCTTGTCACAAACTTGACCATGTCTTTAGTTATTATCTTGTCACAAACTTGACCATGTCTTTAGTTATTATCTTGTCACAAACTTGACCATGTCTTTAATTATTATCTTGTCACAAACTTGACCATGTCTTTAGTTATTATCTTGTCACAAACTTGACCATGTCTTTAGTTATTATCTTGTCACAAACTTGACCATGTCTTTAGTTATTATCTTGTCACAAACTTGACCATGTCTTTAGTTATTATCTTGTCACAAACTTGACCATGTCTTTAGTTATTATCTTGTCACAAACTTGACCATGTCTTTAGTTATTATCTTGTCACAAACTTGACCATGTCTTTAGTTATTATCTTGTCACAAACTTGACCATGTCTTTAGTTATTATCTTGTCACAAACTTGACCATGTCTTTAGTTATCTTGTCACAAACTTGACCATGTCTTTAGTTATTATCTTGTCACAAACTTGACCATGTCTTTAGTTATTATCTTGTCACAAACTTGACCATGTCTTTAGTTATCTTGTCACAAACTTGACCATCTTGTCACAAACTTGATCATGTCTTTAGTTATTATCTTGTCACAAACTTGACCATGTCTTTAGTTATTATCTTGTCACAAACTTGACCATGTCTTTAGTTATCTTGTCACAAACTTGACCATGTCTTTAGTTATCTTGTCACAAACTTGACCATGTCTTTAGTTATTATCTTGTCACAAACTTGACCATGTCTTTAGTTATTATCTTGTCACAAACTTGACCATGTCTTTAGTTATTATCTTGTCACAAACTTGACCATGTCTTTAGTTATCTTGTCACAAATCTTGTCACAAACTTGACCATGTCTTTAGTTATTATCTTGTCACAAACTTGACCATGTCTTTAGTTATTATCTTGTCACAAACTTGACCATGTCTTTAGTTATTATCTTGTCACAAACTTGACCATGTCTTTAGTTATTATCTTGTCACAAACTTGACCATGTCTTTAGTTATTATCTTGTCACAAACTTGACCATGTCTTTAGTTATTATCTTGTCACAAACTTGACCATGTCTTTAGTTATTATCTTGTCACAAACTTGACCATGTCTTTAGTTATTATCTTGTCACAAACTTGACCATGTCTTTAGTTATTATCTTGTCACAAACTTGACCATGTCTTTAGTTATTATCTTGTCACAAACTTGACCATGTCTTTAGTTATTATCTTGTCACAAACTTGACCATGTCTTTAGTTATCTTGTCACAAACTTGACCATGTCTTTAGTTATCTTGTCACAAACTTGACCATGTCTTTAGTTATCTTGTCACAAACTTGACCATGTCTTTAGTTATTATCTTGTCACAAACTTGACCATGTCTTTAGTTATTATCTTGTCACAAACTTGACCATGTCTTTAGTTATTATCTTGTCACAAACTTGACCATGTCTTTAGTTATTATCTTGTCACAAACTTGACCATGTCTTTAGTTATTATCTTGTCACAAACTTGACCATGTCTTTAGTTATTATCTTGTCACAAACTTGACCATGTCTTTAGTTATTATCTTGTCACAAACTTGACCATGTCTTTAGTTATTATCTTGTCACAAACTTGACCATGTCTTTAGTTATTATCTTGTCACAAACTTGACCATGTCTTTAGTTATTATCTTGTCACAAACTTGACCATGTCTTTAGTTATTATCTTGTCACAAACTTGACCATGTCTTTAGTTATTATCTTGTCACAAACTTGACCATGTCTTTAGTTATTATCTTGTCACAAACTTGACCATGTCTTTAGTTATTATCTTGTCACAAACTTGACCATGTCTTTAGTTATTATCTTGTCACAAACTTGACCATGTCTTTAGTTATTATCTTGTCACAAACTTGACCATGTCTTTAGTTATTATCTTGTCACAAACTTGACCATGTCTTTAGTTATTATCTTGTCACAAACTTGACCATGTCTTTAGTTATTATCTTGTCACAAACTTGACCATGTCTTTAGTTATTATCTTGTCACAAACTTGACCATGTCTTTAGTTATTATCTTGTCACAAACTTGACCATGTCTTTAGTTATTATCTTGTCACAAACTTGACCATGTCTTTAGTTATTATCTTGTCACAAACTTGACCATGTCTTTAGTTTATCTTGTCACAAACTTGACCATGTCTTTAGTTATTATCTTGTCACAAACTTGACCATGTCTTTAGTTATTATCTTGTCACAAACTTGACCATGTCTTTAGTTATTATCTTGTCACAAACTTGACCATGTCTTTAGTTATTATCTTGTCACAAACTTGACCATGTCTTTAGTTATTATCTTGTCACAAACTTGACCATGTCTTTAGTTATTATCTTGTCACAAACTTGACCATGTCTTTAGTTATTATCTTGTCACAAACTTGACCATGTCTTTAGTTATTATCTTGTCACAAACTTGACCATGTCTTTAGTTATTATCTTGTCACAAACTTGACCATGTCTTTAGTTATTATCTTGTCACAAACTTGACCATGTCTTTAGTTATTATCTTGTCACAAACTTGACCATGTCTTTAGTTATTATCTTGTCACAAACTTGACCATGTCTTTAGTTATTATCTTGTCACAAACTTGACCATGTCTTTAGTTATTATCTTGTCACAAACTTGACCATGTCTTTAGTTATTATCTTGTCACAAACTTGACCATGTCTTTAGTTATTATCTTGTCACAAACTTGACCATGTCTTTAGTTATTATCTTGTCACAAACTTGACCATGTCTTTAGTTATTATCTTGTCACAAACTTGACCATGTCTTTAGTTATTATCTTGTCACAAACTTGACCATGTCTTTAGTTATTATCTTGTCACAAACTTGACCATGTCTTTAGTTATTATCTTGTCACAAACTTGACCATGTCTTTAGTTATTATCTTGTCACAAACATGACCATGTCTTTAGTTATTATCTTGTCACAAACTTGACCATGTCTTTAGTTATTATCTTGTCACAAACTTGACCATGTCTTTAGTTATTATCTTGTCACAAACTTGACCATGTCTTTAGTTATTATCTTGTCACAAACTTGACCATGTCTTTAGTTATTATCTTGTCACAAACTTGACCATGTCTTTAGTTATTATCTTGTCACAAACTTGACCATGTCTTTAGTTATCTTGTCACAAACTTGACCATGTCTTTAGTTATTATCTTGTCACAAACTTGACCATGTCTTTAGTTATTATCTTGTCACAAACTTGACCATGTCTTTAGTTATTATCTTGTCACAAACTTGACCATGTCTTTAGTTATTATCTTGTCACAAACTTGACCATGTCTTTAGTTATTATCTTGTCACAAACTTGACCATGTCTTTAGTTATTATCTTGTCACAAACTTGACCATGTCTTTAGTTATCTTGTCACAAACTTGACCATGTCTTTAGTTATTATCTTGTCACAAACTTGACCATGTCTTTAGTTATTATCTTGTCACAAACTTGACCATGTCTTTAGTTATTATCTTGTCACAAACTTGACCATGTCTTTAGTTATTATCTTGTCACAAACTTGACCATGTCTTTAGTTATTATCTTGTCACAAACATGACCATGTCTTTAGTTATTATCTTGTCACAAACTTGACCATGTCTTTAGTTATTATCTTGTCACAAACTTGACCATGTCTTTAGTTATTATCTTGTCACAAACTTGACCATGTCTTTAGTTATTATCTTGTCACAAACTTGACCATGTCTTTAGTTATTATCTTGTCACAAACTTGACCATGTCTTTAGTTATTATCTTGTCACAAACTTGACCATGTCTTTAGTTATTATCTTGTCACAAACTTGACCATGTCTTTAGTTATCTTGTCACAAACTTGACCATGTCTTTAGTTATTATCTTGTCACAAACTTGACCATGTCTTTAGTTATTATCTTGTCACAAACTTGACCATGTCTTTAGTTATTATCTTGTCACAAACTTGACCATGTCTTTAGTTATTATCTTGTCACAAACTTGACCATGTCTTTAGTTATTATCTTGTCACAAACTTGACCATGTCTTTAGTTATTATCTTGTCACAAACTTGACCATGTCTTTAGTTATTATCTTGTCACAAACTTGACCATGTCTTTAGTTATTATCTTGTCACAAACTTGACCATGTCTTTAGTTATTATCTTGTCACAAACTTGACCATGTCTTTAGTTATTATCTTGTCACAAACTTGACCATGTCTTTAGTTATTATCTTGTCACAAACTTGACCATGTCTTTAGTTATTATCTTGTCACAAACTTGACCATGTCTTTAGTTATTATCTTGTCACAAACTTGACCATGTCTTTAGTTATTATCTTGTCACAAACTTGACCATGTCTTTAGTTATTATCTTGTCACAAACTTGACCATGTCTTTAGTTATTATCTTGTCACAAACTTGACCATGTCTTTAGTTATTATCTTGTCACAAACTTGACCATGTCTTTAGTTATTATCTTGTCACAAACTTGACCATGTCTTTAGTTATTATCTTGTCACAAACTTGACCATGTCTTTAGTTATTATCTTGTCACAAACTTGACCATGTCTTTAGTTATTATCTTGTCACAAACTTGACCATGTCTTTAGTTATTATCTTGTCACAAACTTGACCATGTCTTTAGTTATTATCTTGTCACAAACTTGACCATGTCTTTAGTTATCTTGTCACAAACTTGACCATGTCTTTAGTTATTATCTTGTCACAAACTTGACCATGTCTTTAGTTATTATCTTGTCACAAACTTGACCATGTCTTTAGTTATTATCTTGTCACAAACTTGACCATGTCTTTAGTTATTATCTTGTCACAAACTGACCATGTGACCATGTCTTGACCATGTCTTTATTATCTTGTCACAAACTTGACCATGTCTTTAGTTATTATCTTGTCACAAACTTGACCATGTCTTTAGTTATTATCTTGTCACAAACTTGACCATGTCTTTAGTTATTATCTTGTCACAAACTTGACCATGTCTTTAGTTATTATCTTGTCACAAACTTGACCATGTCTTTAGTTATTATCTTGTCACAAACTTGACCATGTCTTTAGTTATTATCTTGTCACAAACTTGACCATGTCTTTAGTTATTATCTTGTCACAAACTTGACCATGTCTTTTTTATTATCTTGTCACAAACTTGACCATGTCTTTAGTTATCTTGTCACAAACTTGACCATGTCTTTAGTTATTATCTTGTCACAAACTTGACCATGTCTTTAGTTATTATCTTGTCACAAACTTGACCATGTCTTTAGTTATTATCTTGTCACAAACTTGACCATGTCTTTAGTTATTATCTTGTCACAAACTTGACCATGTCTTTAGTTATTATCTTGTCACAAACTTGACCATGTCTTTAGTTATTATCTTGTCACAAACTTGACCATGTCTTTAGTTATTATCTTGTCACAAACTTGACCATGTCTTTAGTTATTATCTTGTCACAAACTTGACCATGTCTTTAGTTATTATCTTGTCACAAACTTGACCATGTCTTTAGTTATTATCTTGTCACAAACTTGACCATGTCTTTAGTTATTATCTTGTCACAAACTTGACCATGTCTTTAGTTATTATCTTGTCACAAACTTGACCATGTCTTTAGTTATTATCTTGTCACAAACTTGACCATGTCTTTAGTTATTATCTTGTCACAAACTTGACCATGTCTTTAGTTATTATCTTGTCACAAACTTGACCATGTCTTTAGTTATCTTGTCACAAACTTGACCATGTCTTTAGTTATTATCTTGTCACAAACTTGACCATGTCTTTAGTTATTATCTTGTCACAAACTTGACCATGTCTTTAGTTATTATCTTGTCACAAACTTGACCATGTCTTTAGTTATTATCTTGTCACAAACTTGACCATGTCTTTAGTTATTATCTTGTCACAAACTTGACCATGTCTTTAGTTATTATCTTGTCACAAACTTGACCATGTCTTTAGTTATTATCTTGTCACAAACTTGACCATGTAGTTATTATCTTGTCACAAATGACCATGTTGTTATTATCTTGTCACAAACTTGACCATGTCTTTAGTTATTATCTTGTCACAAACTTGACCATGTCTTTAGTTATTATCTTGTCACAAACTTGACCATGTCTTTAGTTATCTTGTCACAAACTTGACCATGTCTTTAGTTATTATCTTGTCACAAACTTGACCATGTCTTTAGTTATTATCTTGTCACAAACTTGACCATGTCTTTAGTTATTATCTTGTCACAAACTTGACCATGTCTTTAGTTATTATCTTGTCACAAACTTGACCATGTCTTTAGTTATTATCTTGTCACAAACTTGACCATGTCTTTAGTTATTATCTTGTCACAAACTTGACCATGTCTTTAGTTATTATCTTGTCACAAACTTGACCATGTCTTTAGTTATTATCTTGTCACAAACTTGACCATGTCTTTAGTTATTATCTTGTCACAAACTTGACCATGTCTTTAGTTATTATCTTGTCACAAACTTGACCATGTCTTTAGTTATTATCTTGTCACAAACTTGACCATGTCTTTAGTTATTATCTTGTCACAAACATGACCATGTCTTTAGTTATTATCTTGTCACAAACTTGACCATGTCTTTAGTTATTATCTTGTCACAAACTTGACCATGTCTTTAGTTATTATCTTGTCACAAAATTGACCATGTCTTTAGTTATTATCTTGTCACAAACTTGACCATGTCTTTAGTTATTATCTTGTCACAAACTTGACCATGTCTTTAGTTATTATCTTGTCACAAACTTGACCATGTCTTTAGTTATTATCTTGTCACAAACTTGACCATGTCTTTAGTTATTATCTTGTCACAAACTTGACCATGTCTTTAGTTATTATCTTGTCACAAACTTGACCATGTCTTTAGTTATTATCTTGTCACAAACTTGACCATGTCTTTAGTTATTATCTTGTCACAAACTTGACCATGTCTTTAGTTATCTTGTCACAAACTTGACCATGTCTTTAGTTATTATCTTGTCACAAACTTGACCATGTCTTTAGTTATTATCTTGTCACAAACTTGACCATGTCTTTAGTTATTATCTTGTCACAAACTTGACCATGTCTTTAGTTATTATCTTGTCACAAACTTGACCATGTCTTTAGTTATTATCTTGTCACAAACTTGACCATGTCTTTAGTTATTATCTTGTCACAAACTTGACCATGTCTTTAGTTATTATCTTGTCACAAACTTGACCATGTCTTTAGTTATCTTGTCACAAACTTGACCATGTCTTTAGTTATTATCTTGTCACAAACTTGACCATGTCTTTAGTTATTATCTTGTCACAAACTTGACCATGTCTTTAGTTATTATCTTGTCACAAACTTGACCATGTCTTTAGTTATTATCTTGTCACAAACTTGACCATGTCTTTAGTTATTATCTTGTCACAAACTTGACCATGTCTTTAGTTATTATCTTGTCACAAACTTGACCATGTCTTTAGTTATTATCTTGTCACAAACTTGACCATGTCTTTAGTTATTATCTTGTCACAAACTTGACCATGTCTTTAGTTATTATCTTGTCACAAACTTGACCATGTCTTTAGTTATTATCTTGTCACAAACTTGACCATGTCTTTAGTTATTATCTTGTCACAAACTTGACCATGTCTTTAGTTATTATCTTGTCACAAACTTGACCATGTCTTTAGTTATTATCTTGTCACAAACTTGACCATGTCTTTTGTCACAAACTTGACCATGTCTTTAGTTATCTTGTCACAAACTAGACCATGTCTCTAGTTATCTTCTCACAAACTTGATTATGACTATAATTATAATCTTGTCACAAACTTGACCATGTCTTTAGTTATTATCTTGTCACAAACTTGACCATGTCTTTAGTTATTATCTTGTCACAAACTTGACCATGTCTTTAGTTATTATCTTGTCACAAACTTGACCATGTCTTTAGTTATTATCTTGTCACAAACTTGACCATGTCTTTAGTTATTATCTTGTCACAAACTTGACCATGTCTTTAGTTATCTTGTCACAAACTTGACCATGTCTTTAGTTATCTAGTCACAAACTTGACCATGTCTTTAGTTATTATCTTGTCACAAACTTGACCATGTCTTTAGTTATTATCTTGTCACAAACTTGACCATGTCTTTAGTTATTATCTTGTCACAAACTTGACCATGTCTTTAGTTATTATCTTGTCACAAACTTGACCATGTCTTTAGTTATTATCTTGTCACAAACTTGACCATGTCTTTAGTTATTATCTTGTCACAAACTTGACCATGTCTTTAGTTATTATCTTGTCACAAACTTGACCATGTCTTTAGTTATTATCTTGTCACAAACTTGACCATGTCTTTAGTTATTATCTTGTCACAAACTTGACCATGTCTTTAGTTATTATCTTGTCACAAACTTGACCATGTCTTTAGTTATTATCTTGTCACAAACTTGACCATGTCTTTAGTTATTATCTTGTCACAAACTTGACCATGTCTTTAGTTATTATCTTGTCACAAACTTGACCATGTCTTTAGTTATTATCTTGTCACAAACTTGACCATGTCTTTAGTTATTATCTTGTCACAAACTTGACCATGTCTTTAGTTATTATCTTGTCACAAACTTGACCATGTCTTTAGTTATTATCTTGTCACAAACTTGACCATGTCTTTATGTTATTATCTTGTCACAAACTTGACCATGTCTTTAGTTATTATCTTGTCACAAACTTGACCATGTCTTTAGTTATTATCTTGTCACAAACTTGACCATGTCTTTAGTTATTATCTTGTCACAAACTTGACCATGTCTTTAGTTATCTTGTCACAAACTTGACCATGTCTTTAGTTATCTTGTCACAAACTTGACCATGTCTTTAGTTATTATCTTGTCACAAACTTGACCATGTCTTTAGTTATTATCTTGTCACAAACTTGACCATGTCTTTAGTTATTATCTTGTCACAAACTTGACCATGTCTTTAGTTATTATCTTGTCACAAACTTGACCATGTCTTTAGTTATTATCTTGTCACAAACTTGACCATGTCTTTAGTTATCTTGTCACAAACTTGACCATGTCTTTAGTTATTATCACAAACTTGACCATGTCTTTAGTTATTATCTTGTCACAAACTTGACCATGTCTTTAGTTATCTTGTCACAAACTTGACCATGTCTTTAGTTATTATCTTGTCACAAACTTGACCATGTCTTTAGTTATTATCTTGTCACAAACGTGACCATGTCTTTAGTTATTATCTTGTCACAAACTTGACCATGTCTTTAGTTATTATCTTGTCACAAACTTGACCATGTCTTTAGTTATTATCTTGTCACAAACTTGACCATGTCTTTAGTTATTATCTTGTCACAAACTTGACCATGTCTTTAGTTATCTTGTCACAAACTTGACCATGTCTTTAGTTATTATCTTGTCACAAACTTGACCATGTCTTTAGTTATTATCTTGTCACAAACTTGACCATGTCTTTAGTTATTATCTTGTCACAAACTTGACCATGTCTTTAGTTATTATCTTGTCACAAACTTGACCATGTCTTTAGTTATTATCTTGTCACAAACTTGACCATGTCTTTAGTTATTATCTTGTCACAAACTTGACCATGTCTTTAGTTATTATCTTGTCACAAACTTGACCATGTCTTTAGTTATTATCTTGTCACAAACTTGACCATGTCTTTAGTTATTATCTTGTCACAAACTTGACCATGTCTTTAGTTATTATCTTGTCACAAACTTGACCATGTCTTTAGTTATTATCTTGTCACAAACTTGACCATGTCTTTAGTTATTATCTTGTCACAAACTTGACCATGTCTTTAGTTATTATCTTGTCACAAACTTGACCATGTCTTTAGTTATTATCTTGTCACAAACTTGACCATGTCTTTAGTTATTATCTTGTCACAAACTTGACCATGTCTTTAGTTATTATCTTGTCACAAACTTGACCATGTCTTTAGTTATCTTGTCACAAACTTGACCATGTCTTTAGTTATCTTTATCTTGTCACAAACTTGACCATGTCTTTAGTTATTATCTTGTCACAAACTTGACCATGTCTTTAGTTATTATCTTGTCACAAACTTGACCATGTCTTTAGTTATTATCTTGTCACAAACTTGACCATGTCTTTAGTTATTATCTTGTCACAAACTTGACCATGTCTTTAGTTATTATCTTGTCACAAACTTGACCATGTCTTTAGTTATTATCTTGTCACAAACTTGACCATGTCTTTGTCTTTAGTTATTATCTTGTCACAAACTTGACCATGTCTTTAGTTATTATCTTGTCACAAACTTGACCATGTCTTTAGTTATTATCTTGTCACAAACTTGACCATGTCTTTAGTTATTATCTTGTCACAAACTTGACCATGTCTTTAGTTATTATCTTGTCACAAACTTGACCATGTCTTTAGTTATTATCTTGTCACAAACTTGACCATGTCTTTAGTTATTATCTTGTCACAAACTTGACCATGTCTTTAGTTATTATCTTGTCACAAACTTATGTCTTTAGTTATCTTGTCACAAACTTGACCATGTCTTTAGTTATTATCTTGTCACAAACTTGACCATGTCTTTAGTTATTATCTTGTCACAAACTTGACCATGTCTTTAGTTATTATCTTGTCACAAACTTGACCATGTCTTTAGTTATTATCTTGTCACAAACTTGACCATGTCTTTAGTTATTATCTTGTCACAAACTTGACCATGTCTTTAGTTATTATCTTGTCACAAACTTGACCATGTCTTTAGTTATTATCTTGTCACAAACTTGACCATGTCTTTAGTTATTATCTTGTCACAAACTTGACCATGTCTTTAGTTATTATCTTGTCACAAACTTGACCATGTCTTTAGTTATTATCTTGTCACAAACTTGACCATGTCTTTAGTTATTATCTTGTCACAAACTTGACCATGTCTTTAGTTATTATCTTGTCACAAACTTGACCATGTCTTTAGTTATTATCTTGTCACAAACTTGACCATGTCTTTAGTTATTATCTTGTCACAAACTTGACCATGTCTTTAGTTATTATCTTGTCACAAACTTGACCATGTCTTTAGTTATTATCTTGTCACAAACTTGACCATGTCTTTAGTTATTATCTTGTCACAAACTTGACCATGTCTTTAGTTATTATCTTGTCACAAACTTGACCATGTCTTTTTTATTATCTTGTCACAAACTTGACCATGTCTTTAGTTATTATCTTGTCACAAACTTGACCATGTCTTTAGTTATTATCTTGTCACAAACTTGACCATGTCTTTAGTTATTATCTTGTCACAAACTTGACCATGTCTTTAGTTATTATCTTGTCACAAACTTGACCATGTCTTTAGTTATTATCTTGTCACAAACTTGACCATGTCTTTAGTTATTATCTTGTCACAAACTTGACCATGTCTTTAGTTATTATCTTGTCACAAACTTGACCATGTCTTTAGTTATTATCTTGTCACAAACTTGACCATGTCTTTAGTTATTATCTTGTCACAAACTTGACCATGTCTTTAGTTATTATCTTGTCACAAACTTGACCATGTCTTTAGTTATTATCTTGTCACAAACTTGACCATGTCTTTAGTTATCTTGTCACAAACTTGACCATGTCTTTAGTTATTATCTTGTCACAAACTTGACCATGTCTTTAGTTATTATCTTGTCACAAACTTGACCATGTCTTTAGTTATTATCTTGTCACAAACTTGACCATGTCTTTAGTTATTATCTTGTCACAAACTTGACCATGTCTTTAGTTATTATCTTGTCACAAACTTGACCATGTCTTTAGTTATTATCTTGTCACAAACTTGACCATGTCTTTAGTTATTATCTTGTCACAAACTTGACCATGTCTTTAGTTATTATCTTGTCACAAACTTGACCATGTCTTTAGTTATTATCTTGTCACAAACTTGACCATGTCTTTAGTTATTATCTTGTCACAAACTTGACCATGTCTTTAGTTATTATCTTGTCACAAACTTGACCATGTCTTTAGTTATTATCTTGTCACAAACTTGACCATGTCTTTAGTTATTATCTTGTCACAAACTTGACCATGTCTTTAGTTATTATCTTGTCACAAACTTGACCATCTTGTCACAAACTTGACCATGTCTTTAGTTATTATCTTGTCACAAACTTGACCATGTCTTTAGTTATTATCTTGTCACAAACTTGACCATGTCTTTAGTTATCTTGTCACAAACTTGACCATGTCTTTACAATCTTGTCACCATGTCTTTAGTTATTATCTTGTCACAAACTTGACCATGTCTTTAGTTATTATCTTGTCACAAACTTGACCATGTCTTTAGTTATTATCTTGTCACAAACTTGACCATGTCTTTAGTTATTATCTTGTCACAAACTTGACCATGTCTTTAGTTATTATCTTGTCACAAACTTGACCATGTCTTTAGTTATTATCTTGTCACAAACTTGACCATGTCTTTAGTTATTATCTTGTCACAAACTTGACCATGTCTTTAGTTATTATCTTGTCACAAACTTGACCATGTCTTTAGTTATTATCTTGTCACAAACTTGACCATGTCTTTAGTTATTATCTTGTCACAAACTTGACCATGTCTTTAGTTATCTTGTCACAAACTTGACCATGTCTTTAGTTATCTTGTCACAAACTTGACCATGTCTTTAGTTATCTTGTCACAAACTTGACCATGTCTTTAGTTATTATCTTGTCACAAACTTGACCATGTCTTTAGTTATTATCTTGTCACAAACTTGATCATGTCTTTAGTTATTATCTTGTCACAAACTTGACCATGTCTTTAGTTATTATCTTGTCACAAACTTGACCATGTCTTTAGTTATTATCTTGTCACAAACTTGACCATGTCTTTAGTTATCTTGTCACAAACTTGACCATGTCTTTAGTTATTATCTTGTCACAAACTTGACCATGTCTTTAGTTATTATCTTGTCACAAACTTGACCATGTCTTTAGTTATTATCTTGTCACAAACTTGACCATGTCTTTAGTTATTATCTTGTCACAAACTTGACCATGTCTTTAGTTATTATCTTGTCACAAACTTGACCATGTCTTTAGTTATTATCTTGTCACAAACTTGACCATGTCTTTAGTTATTATCTTGTCACAAACTTGACCATGTCTTTAGTTATTATCTTGTCACAAACTTGACCATGTCTTTAGTTATTATCTTGTCACAAACTTGACCATGTCTTTAGTTATTATCTTGTCACAAACTTGACCATGTCTTTAGTTATTATCTTGTCACAAACTTGACCATGTCTTTAGTTATTATCTTGTCACAAACTTGACCATGTCTTTAGTTATTATCTTGTCACAAACTTGACCATGTCTTTAGTTATTATCTTGTCACAAACTTGACCATGTCTTTAGTTATCTTGTCACAAACTTGACCATGTCTTTAGTCTTTATTATCTTGTCACAAACTTGACCATGTCTTTAGTTATCTTGTCACAAACTTGACCATGTCTTTAGTTATCTTGTCACAAACTTGACCATGTCTTTAGTTATTATCTTGTCACAAACTTGACCATGTCTTTAGTTATTATCTTGTCACAAACTTGACCATGTCTTTAGTTATTATCTTGTCACAAACTTGACCATGTCTTTAGTTATTATCTTGTCACAAACTTGACCATGTCTTTAGTTATTATCTTGTCACAAACTTGACCATGTCTTTAGTTATTATCTTGTCACAAACTTGACCATGTCTTTAGTTATCTTGTCACAAACTTGACCATGTCTTTAGTTATTATCTTGTCACAAACTTGACCATGTCTTTAGTTATTATCTTGTCACAAACTTGACCATGTCTTTAGTTATTATCTTGTCACAAACTTGACCATGTCTTTAGTTATTATCTTGTCACAAACTTGACCATGTCTTTAGTTATTATCTTGTCACAAACTTGACCATGTCTTTAGTTATTATCTTGTCACAAACTTGACCATGTCTTTAGTTATTATCTTGTCACAAACTTGACCATGTCTTTAGTTATTATCTTGTCACAAACTTGACCATGTCTTTAGTTATTATCTTGTCACAAACTTGACCATGTCTTTAGTCACAAACTTGATTATCTTGTCACAAACTTGACAAATGACCATGTCTTTAGTTATTATCTTGTCACAAACTTGACCATGTCTTTAGTTATTATCTTGTCACAAACTTGACCATGTCTTTAGTTATTATCTTGTCACAAACTTGACCATGTCTTTAGTTATTATCTTGTCACAAACTTGACCATGTCTTTAGTTATTATCTTGTCACAAACTTGACCATGTCTTTAGTTATTATCTTGTCACAAACTTGACCATGTCTTTAGTTATTATCTTGTCACAAACTTGACCATGTCTTTAGTTATTATCTTGTCACAAACTTGACCATGTCTTTAGTTATTATCTTGTCACAAACTTGACCATGTCTTTAGTTATTATCTTGTCACAAACTTGACCATGTCTTTAGTTATTATCTTGTCACAAACTTGACCATGTCTTTAGTTATTATCTTGTCACAAACTTGACCATGTCTTTAGTTATTATCTTGTCACAAACTTGACCATGTCTTTAGTTATTATCTTGTCACAAACTTGACCATGTCTTTAGTTATTATCTTGTCACAAACTTGACCATGTCTTTAGTTATTATCTTGTCACAAACTTGACCATGTCTTTAGTTATTATCTTGTCACAAACTTGACCATGTCTTTAGTTATTATCTTGTCACAAACTTGACCATGTCTTTAGTTATTATCTTGTCACAAACTTGACCATGTCTTTAGTTATTATCTTGTCACAAACTTGACCATGTCTTTAGTTATTATCTTGTCACAAACTTGACCATGTCTTTAGTTATCTTATCTTGACCATGTCTTTAGTTATCTTGTCACAAACTTGACCATGTCTTTAGTTATTATCTTGTCACAAACTTGACCATGTCTTTAGTTATTATCTTGTCACAAACTTGACCATGTCTTTAGTTATTATCTTGTCACAAACTTGACCATGTCTTTGTTATTATCTTGTCACAAACTTGACCATGTCTTTATTATCTTGTCACAAACTTGACCATGTCTTTAGTTATTATCTTGTCACAAACTTGACCATGTCTTTAGTTATTATCTTGTCACAAACTTGACCATGTCTTTAGTTATTATCTTGTCACAAACTTGACCATGTCTTTAGTTATTATCTTGTCACAAACTTGACCATGTCTTTAGTTATTATCTTGTCACAAACTTGACCATGTCTTTAGTTATTATCTTGTCACAAACTTGACCATGTCTTTAGTTATTATCTTGTCACAAACTTGACCATGTCTTTAGTTATTATCTTGTCACAAACTTGACCATGTCTTTAGTTATTATCTTGTCACAAACTTGACCATGTCTTTAGTTATTATCTTGTCACAAACTTGACCATGTCTTTAGTTATTATCTTGTCACAAACTTGACCATGTCTTTAGTTATTATCTTGTCACAAACTTGACCATGTCTTTAGTTATTATCTTGTCACAAACTTGACCATGTCTTTAGTTATTATCTTGTCACAAACTTGACCATGTCTTTAGTTATTATCTTGTCACAAACTTGACCATGTCTTTAGTTATTATCTTGTCACAAACTTGACCATGTCTTTAGTTATTATCTTGTCACAAACTTGACCATGTCTTTAGTTATTATCTTGTCACAAACTTGACCATGTCTTTAGTTATTATCTTGTCACAAACTTGACCATGTCTTTAGTTATTATCTTGTCACAAACTTGACCATGTCTTTAGTTATTATCTTGTCACAAACTTGACCATGTCTTTAGTTATTATCTTGTCACAAACTTGACCATGTCTTTAGTTATTATCTTGTCACAAACTTGACCATGTCTTTAGTTATTATCTTGTCACAAACTTGACCATGTCTTTAGTTATTATCTTGTCACAAACTTGACCATGTCTTTAGTTATTATCTTGTCACAAACTTGACCATGTCTTTAGTTATTATCTTGTCACAAACTTGACCATGTCTTTAGTTATTATCTTGTCACAAACTTGACCATGTCTTTAGTTATTATCTTGTCACAAACTTGACCATGTCTTTAGTTATTATCTTGTCACAAACTTGACCATGTCTTTAGTTATTATCTTGTCACAAACTTGACCATGTCTTTAGTTATTATCTTGTCACAAACTTGACCATGTCTTTAGTTATTATCTTGTCACAAACTTGACCATGTCTTTAGTTATTATCTTGTCACAAACTTGACCATGTCTTTAGTTATTATCTTGTCACAAACTTGACCATGTCTTTAGTTATTATCTTGTCACAAACTTGACCATGTCTTTAGTTATTATCTTGTCACAAACTTGACCATGTCTTTAGTTATTATCTTGTCACAAACATGACCATGTCTTTAGTTATTATCTTGTCACAAACTTGACCATGTCTTTAGTTATTATCTTGTCACAAACATGTCTTTATGACCATGTCTTTAGTTATTATCTTGTCACAAACTTGACCATGTCTTTAGTTATTATCTTGTCACAAACTTGACCATGTCTTTAGTTATTATCTTGTCACAAACTTGACCATGTCTTTAGTTATTATCTTGTCACAAACTTGACCATGTCTTTAGTTATTATCTTGTCACAAACTTGACCATGTCTTTAGTTATTATCTTGTCACAAACTTGACCATGTCTTTAGTTATTATCTTGTCACAAACTTGACCATGTCTTTAGTTATTATCTTGTCACAAACTTGACCATGTCTTTAGTTATTATCTTGTCACAAACTTGACCATGTCTTTAGTTATTATCTTGTCACAAACTTGACCATGTCTTTAGTTATTATCTTGTCACAAACTTGACCATGTCTTTGTTATTATCATGTCACAAACTTGACCATGTCTTTAGTTTATCTTGTCACAAACTTGACCATGTCTTTAGTTATTATCTTGTCACAAACTTGACCATGTCTTTAGTTATTATCTTGTCACAAACTTGACCATGTCTTTAGTTATCTTGTCACAAACTTGACCATGTCTTTAGTTATTATCTTGTCTTGACCATGTTGTCACAAACTTGACCATGTCTTTAGTTATTATCTTGTCACAAACTTGACCATGTCTTTAGTTATTATCTTGTCACAAACTTGACCATGTCTTTAGTTATTATCTTGTCACAAACTTGACCATGTCTTTAGTTATTATCTTGTCACAAACTTGACCATGTCTTTAGTTATTATCTTGTCACAAACTTGACCATGTCTTTAGTTATTATCTTGTCACAAACTTGACCATGTCTTTAGTTATTATCTTGTCACAAACTTGACCATGTCTTTAGTTATTATCTTGTCACAAACTTGACCATGTCTTTAGTTATTATCTTGTCACAAACTTGACCATGTCTTTAGTTATTATCTTGTCACAAACTTGACCATGTCTTTAGTTATTATCTTGTCACAAACTTGACCATGTCTTTAGTTATTATCTTGTCACAAACTTGACCATGTCTTTAGTTATTATCTTGTCACAAACTTGACCATGTCTTTAGTTATCTTGTCACAAACTTGACCATGTCTTTAGTTATTATCTTGTCACAAACTTGACCATGTCTTTAGTTATTATCTTGTCACAAACTTGACCATGTCTTTAGTTATTATCTTGTCACAAACTTGACCATGTCTTTAGTTATTATCTTGTCACAAACTTGACCATGTCTTTAGTTATTATCTTGTCACAAACTTGACCATGTCTTTAGTTATTATCTTGTCACAAACTTGACCATGTCTTTAGTTATTATCTTGTCACAAACTTGACCATGTCTTTAGTTATTATCTTGTCACAAACTTGAAGTTACTTCTTGTCACAAACATGACCATTTCTTTAGTTATCTTGTCACAAACTTGACCATGTCTTTAGTTATTATCTTGTCACAAACTTGACCATGTCTTTAGTTATTATCTTGTCACAAACTTGACCATGTCTTTAGTTATTATCTTGTCACAAACTTGACCATGTCTTTAGTTATTATCTTGTCACAAACTTGACCATGTCTTTAGTTATTATCTTGTCACAAACTTGACCATGTCTTTAGTTATTATCTTGTCACAAACTTGACCATGTCTTTAGTTATTATCTTGTCACAAACTTGACCATGTCTTTAGTTATCTTGTCACAAACTTGACCATGTCTTTAGTTATCTTGTCACAAACATGACCATGTCTTTAGTTATTATCTTGTCACAAACTTGACCATGTCTTTAGTTATTATCTTGTCACAAACTTGACCATGTCTTTAGTTATTATCTTGTCACAAACTTGACCATGTCTTTAGTTATTATCTTGTCACAAACTTGACCATGTCTTTAGTTATTATCTTGTCACAAACTTGACCATGTCTTTAGTTATTATCTTGTCACAAACTTGACCATGTCTTTAGTTATTATCTTGTCACAAACTTGACCATGTCTTTAGTTATTATCTTGTCACAAACTTGACCATGTCTTTAGGTTAGTTATCTTGTCACAAACTTGACCATGTCTTTAGTTATTATCTTGTCACAAACTTGACCATGTCTTTAGTTATTATCTTGTCACAAACTTGACCATGTCTTTAGTTATTATCTTGTCACAAACTTGACCATGTCTTTAGTTATTATCTTGTCACAAACTTGACCATGTCTTTAGTTATTATCTTGTCACAAACTTGACCATGTCTTTAGTTATTATCTTGTCACAAACTTGACCATGTCTTTAGTTATTATCTTGTCACAAACTTGACCATGTCTTTAGTTATTATCTTGTCACAAACTTGACCATGTCTTTAGTTATTATCTTGTCACAAACTTGACCATGTCTTTAGTTATTATCTTGTCACAAACTTGACCATGTCTTTAGTTATTATCTTGTCACAAACTTGACCATGTCTTTAGTTATTATCTTGTCACAAACTTGACCATGTCTTTAGTTATTATCTTGTCACAAACTTGACCATGTCTTTAGTTATTATCTTGTCACAAACTTGACCATGTCTTTAGTTATTATCTTGTCACAAACTTGACCATGTCTTTAGTTATTATCTTGTCACAAACTTGACCATGTCTTTAGTTATTATCTTGTCACAAACTTGACCATGTCTTTAGTTATTATCTTGTCACAAACTTGACCATGTCTTTAGTTATTATCTTGTCACAAACTTGACCATGTCTTTAGTTATTATCTTGTCACAAACTTGACCATGTCTTTAGTTATTATCTTGTCACAAACTTGACCATGTCTTTAGTTATTATCTTGTCACAAACTTGACCATGTCTTTAGTTATTATCTTGTCACAAACTTGACCATGTCTTTAGTTATTATCTTGTCACAAACTTGACCATGTCTTTAGTTATTATCTTGTCACAAACTTGACCATGTCTTTAGTTATTATCTTGTCACAAACTTGACCATGTCTTTAGTTATTATCTTGTCACAAACTTGACCATGTCTTTAGTTATTATCTTGTCACAAACTTGACCATGTCTTTATGTCTTTAGTTATCTTGTCACAAACTTGACCATGTCTTTAGTTATTATCTTGTCACAAACTTGACCATGTCTTTAGTTATTATCTTGTCACAAACTTGACCATGTCTTTAGTTATCTTGTCACAAACTTGACCATGTCTTTAGTTATTATCTTGTCACAAACTTGACCATGTCTTTAGTTATTATCTTGTCACAAACTTGACCATGTCTTTAGTTATTATCTTGTCACAAACTTGACCATGTCTTTAGTTATATTCTTGTCACAAACTTGACCATGTCTTTAGTTATTATCTTGTCACAAACTTGACCATGTCTTTAGTTATTATCTTGTCACAAACTTGACCATGTCTTTAGTTATTATCTTGTCACAAACTTGACCATGTCTTTAGTTATTATCTTGTCACAAACTTGACCATGTCTTTAGTTATTATCTTGTCACAAACTTGACCATGTCTTTAGTTATTATCTTGTCACAAACTTGACCATGTCTTTAGTTATTATCTTGTCACAAACTTGACCATGTCTTTAGTTATTATCTTGTCACAAACTTGACCATGTCTTTAGTTATTATCTTGTCACAAACTTGACCATGTCTTTAGTTATTATCTTGTCACAAACTTGACCATGTCTTTAGTTATTATCTTGTCACAAACATGACCATGTCTTTAGTTATTATCTTGTCACAAACTTGACCATGTCTTTAGTTATTATCTTGTCACAAACTTGACCATGTCTTTAGTTATTATCTTGTCACAAACTTGACCATGTCTTTAGTTATTATCTTGTCACAAACTTGACCATGTCTTTAGTTATTATCTTGTCACAAACTTGACCATGTCTTTAGTTATTATCTTGTCACAAACTTGACCATGTCTTTAGTTATTATCTTGTCACAAACTTGACCATGTCTTTAGTTATTATCTTGTCACAAACTTGACCATGTCTTTAGTTATCTTGTCACAAACTTGACCATGTCTTTAGTTATTATCTTGTCACAAACTTGACCATGTCTTTAGTTATTATCTTGTCACAAACTTGACCATGTCTTTAGTTATTATCTTGTCACAAACTTGACCATGTCTTTAGTTATTATCTTGTCACAAACTTGACCATGTCTTTAGTTATCTTGTCACAAACTTGACCATGTCTTTAGTTATTATCTTGTCACAAACTTGACCATGTCTTTAGTTATTATCTTGTCACAAACTTGACCATGTCTTTAGTTATTATCTTGTCACAAACTTGACCATGTCTTTAGTTATTATCTTGTCACAAACTTGACCATGTCTTTAGTTATTATCTTGTCACAAACTTGACCATGTCTTTATTTACAAACTTGTCACAAACTTGACCATGTCTTTAGTTATCTAGTCACAAACTTGACCATGTCTTTAGTTATTATCTTGTCACAAACTTGATCATGTCTTTAGTTATTATCTTGTCACAAACTTGACCATGTCTTTAGTTATTATCTTGTCACAAACTTGACCATGTCTTTAGTTATCTTGTCACAAACTTGACCATGTCTTTAGTTATCTTGTCACAAACTTGACCATGTCTTTAGTTATTATCTTGTCACAAACTTGACCATGTCTTTAGTTATTATCTTGTCACAAACTTGACCATGTCTTTAGTTATTATCTTGTCACAAACTTGACCATGTCTTTAGTTATTATCTTGTCACAAACTTGACCATGTCTTTAGTTATTATCTTGTCACAAACTTGACCATGTCTTTAGTTATTATCTTGTCACAAACTTGACCATGTCTTTAGTTATTATCTTGTCACAAACTTGACCATGTCTTTAGTTATTATCTTGTCACAAACTTGACCATGTCTTTAGTTATTATCTTGTCACAAACTTGACCATGTCTTTAGTTATTATCTTGTCACAAACTTGACCATGTCTTTAGTTATTATCTTGTCACAAACTTGACCATGTCTTTAGTTATTATCTTGTCACAAACTTGACCATGTCTTTAGTTATTATCTTGTCACAAACTTGACCATGTCTTTAGTTATTATCTTGTCACAAACTTGACCATGTCTTTAGTTATTATCTTGTCACAAACTTGACCATGTCTTTAGTTATTATCTTGTCACAAACTTGACCATGTCTTTAGTTATTATCTTGTCACAAACTTGACCATGTCTTTGACCATGTCTTTATCTTGTCACAAACTTGACCATGTCTTTAGTTATTATCTTGTCACAAACTTGACCATGTCTTTAGTTATTATCTTGTCACAAACTTGACCATGTCTTTAGTTATTATCTTGTCACAAACTTGACCATGTCTTTAGTTATCTTGTCACAAACTTGACCATGTCTTTAGTTATTATCTTGTCACAAACTTGACCATGTCTTTAGTTATTATCTTGTCACAAACTTGACCATGTCTTTAGTTATTATCTTGTCACAAACTTGACCATGTCTTTAGTTATTATCTTGTCACAAACTTGACCATGTCTTTAGTTATTATCTTGTCACAAACTTGACCATGTCTTTAGTTATTATCTTGTCACAAACTTGACCATGTCTTTAGTTATTATCTTGTCACAAACTTGACCATGTCTTTAGTTATTATCTTGTCACAAACTTGACCATGTCTTTAGTTATTATCTTGTCACAAACTTGACCATGTCTTTAGTTATTATCTTGTCACAAACTTGACCATGTCTTTAGTTATCTTGTCACAAACTTGACCATGTCTTTAGTTATCTTGTCACAAACTTGACCATGTCTTTAGTTATTATCTTGTCACAAACTTGACCATGTCTTTAGTTATTATCTTGTCACAAACTTGACCATGTCTTTAGTTATTATCTTGTCACAAACTTGACCATGTCTTTAGTTATTATCTTGTCACAAACTTGACCATGTCTTTAGTTATTATCTTGTCACAAACTTGACCATGTCTTTAGTTATTATCTTGTCACAAACTTGACCATGTCTTTAGTTATTATCTTGTCACAAACTTGACCATGTCTTTAGTTATTATCTTGTCACAAACTTGACCATGTCTTTAGTTATTATCTTGTCACAAACTTGACCATGTCTTTAGTTATCTTGTCACAAACTTGACCATGTCTTTAGTTATTATCTTGTCACAAACTTGACCATGTCTTTAGTTAGTATCTTGTCACAAACTTGAGCATGTCTTTAGTTATTATCTTGTCACAAACTTGACCATGTCTTTAGTTATTATCTTGTCACAAACTTGACCATGTCTTTAGTTATTATCTTGTCACAAACTTGACCATGTCTTTAGTTATTATCTTGTCACAAACTTGACCATGTCTTTAGTTATTATCTTGTCACAAACTTGACCATGTCTTTAGTTATTATCTTGTCACAAACTTGACCATGTCTTTAGTTATTATCTTGTCACAAACTTGACCATGTCTTTAGTTATTATCTTGTCACAAACTTGACCATGTCTTTAGTTATTATCTTGTCACAAACTTGACCATGTTATCTTGTCACAAACTTGACCACGTCTTTAGTTATTATCTTGTCACAAACTTGACCATGTCTTTAGTTATCTTGTCACAAACTTGACCATGTCTTTAGTTATCTTGTCACAAACTTGACCATGTCTTTAGTTATCTTGTCACAAACTTGACCATGTCTTTAGTTATCTTGTCACAAACTTGACCATGTCTTTAGTTATTATCTTGTCACAAACTTGACCATGTCTTTGTATCTTGTTTGACCATGTCTTTATTATCTTGTCACAAACTTGACCATGTCTTTAGTTATTATCTTGTCACAAACTTGACCATGTCTTTAGTTATTATCTTGTCACAAACTTGACCATGTCTTTAGTTATTATCTTGTCACAAACTTGACCATGTCTTTAGTTATTATCTTGTCACAAACTTGACCATGTCTTTAGTTATTATCTTGTCACAAACTTGACCATGTCTTTAGTTATTATCTTGTCACAAACTTGACCATGTCTTTAGTTATTATCTTGTCACAAACTTGACCATGTCTTTAGTTATTATCTTGTCACAAACTTGACCATGTCTTTAGTTATTATCTTGTCACAAACTTGACCATGTCTTTAGTTATTATCTTGTCACAAACTTGACCATGTCTTTTGTCACAAACTTGACCATGTCTTTAGTTATTATCTTGTCACAAACTTGACCATGTCTTTAGTTATTATCTTGTCACAAACTTGACCATGTCTTTAGTTATTATCTTGTCACAAACTTGACCATGTCTTTAGTTATTATCTTGTCACAAACTTGACCATGTCTTTAGTTATTATCTTGTCACAAACTTGACCATGTCTTTAGTTATTATCTTGTCACAAACTTGACCATGTCTTTAGTTATTATCTTGTCACAAACTTGACCATGTCTTTAGTTATTATCTTGTCACAAACTTGACCATGTCTTTAGTTATTATCTTGTCACAAACTTGACCATGTCTTTTTAGTTATTATCTTGTCACAAACTTGACCATGTCTTTAGTTATTATCTTGTCACAAACTTGACCATGTCTTTAGTTATTATCTTGTCACAAACTTGACCATGTCTTTAGTTATTATCTTGTCACAAACTTGACCATGTCTTTAGTTATTATCTTGTCACAAACTTGACCATGTCTTTAGTTATTATCTTGTCACAAACTTGACCATGTCTTTAGTTATTATCTTGTCACAAACTTGACCATGTCTTTAGTTATTATCTTGTCACAAACTTGACCATGTCTTTAGTTATCTTGTCACAAACTGATCCATGTCTTTAGTTATTATCTTGTCACAAACTTGACCATGTCTTTAGTTATTATCTTGTCACAAACTTGACCATGTCTTTAGTTATTATCTTGTCACAAACTTGACCATGTCTTTAGTTATTATCTTGTCACAAACTTGACCATGTCTTTAGTTATTATCTTGTCACAAACTTGACCATGTCTTTAGTTATTATCTTGTCACAAACTTGACCATGTCTTTAGTTATTATCTTGTCACAAACTTGACCATGTCTTTAGTTATTATCTTGTCACAAACTTGACCATGTCTTTAGTTATCTTCTCACAAACGTGACCATGTCTTTAGTTATATCTTGTCACAAACTTGACCATGTCTTTAGTTATTATCTTGTCACAAACTTGACCATGTCTTTAGTTATCTTGTCACAAACGTGACCATGTCTTTAGTTATTATCTTGTCACAAACTTGACCATGTCTTTAGTTATTATCTTGTCACAAACTTGATCATGTCTTTAGTTATTATTTTGTCACAAAATTGACCATGTCTTTAGTTATTATCTTGTCACAAACTTGACCATGTTATTATCTTGTCACAAACTTGATCATGTCTTTAGTTATCTTGTCACAAACTTGACCATGTCTTTAGTTATTATCTTGTCACAAACTTGACCATGTCTTTAGTTATTATCTTGTCACAAACTTGACCATGTCTTTAGTTATTATCTTGTCACAAACTTGACCATGTCTTTAGTTATTATCTTGTCACAAACTTGACCATGTCTTTAGTTATTATCTTGTCACAAACTTGACCATGTCTTTAGTTATTATCTTGTCACAAACTTGACCATGTCTTTAGTTATTATCTTGTGACCATGTCTTTAGTTATTATCTTGTCACAAACTTGACCATTCTTTAGTTATCTTGTCACAAACTTGACCATGTCTTTAGTTATCTTGTCACAAACTTGACCATGTCTTTAGTTATTATCTTGTCACAAACTTGACCATGTCTTTAGTTATTATCTTGTCACAAACTTGACCATGTCTTTAGTTATTATCTTGTCACAAACTTGACCATGTCTTTAGTTATTATCTTGTCACAAACTTGACCATGTCTTTAGTTATTATCTTGTCACAAACTTGACCATGTCTTTAGTTATTATCTTGTCACAAACTTGACCATGTCTTTAGTTATTATCTTGTCACAAACTTGACCATGTCTTTAGTTATTATCTTGTCACAAACTTGACCATGTCTTTAGTTATTATCTTGTCACAAACTTGACCATGTCTTTAGACCATGTCTTTTATCTTGTCACAAACTTGACCATGTCTTTAGTTATTATCTTGTCACAAATTTGACCATGTCTTTAGTTATCTTGTCACAAACTTGACCATGTCTTTAGTTATTATCTTGTCACAAACTTGACCATGTCTTTAGTTATTATCTTGTCACAAACTTGACCATGTCTTTAGTTATTATCTTGTCACAAACTTGACCATGTCTTTAGTTATCTTGTCACAAACTTGACCATGTCTTTAGTTATCTTGTCACAAACTTGACCATGTCTTTAGTTATCTTGTCACAAACTTGACCATGTCTTTAGTTATTATCTTGTCACAAACTTGACCATGTCTTTAGTTATTATCTTGTCACAAACTTGACCATGTCTTTAGTTATTATCTTGTCACAAACTTGACCATGTCTTTAGTTATTATCTTGTCACAAACTTGACCATGTCTTTAGTTATTATCTTGTCACAAACTTGACCATGTCTTTAGTTATTATCTTGTCACAAACTTGACCATGTCTTTAGTTATTATCTTGTCACAAACTTGACCATGTCTTTAGTTATTATCTTGTCACAAACTTGACCATGTCTTTAGTTATTATCTTGTCACAAACTTGACCATGTCTTTAGTTATTATCTTGTCACAAACTTGACCATGTCTTTAGTTATTATCTTGTCACAAACTTGACCATGTCTTTAGTTATTATCTTGTCACAAACTTGACCATGTCTTTAGTTATTATCTTGTCACAAACTTGACCATGTCTTTAGTCTTTATTATCTTGTCACAAACTTGACCATGTCTTTAGTTATTATCTTGTCACAAACTTGACCATGTCTTTAGTTATCTTGTCACAAACTTGACCATGTCTTTAGTTATTATCTTGTCACAAACTTGACCATGTCTTTAGTTATTATCTTGTCACAAACTTGACCATGTCTTTAGTTATTATCTTGTCACAAACTTGACCATGTCTTTAGTTATTATCTTGTCACAAACTTGACCATGTCTTTAGTTATTATCTTGTCACAAAAACTTGTCACAAACTTGACCATGTCTTTAGTTATTATCTTGTCACAAACTTGACCATGTCTTTCGTTATATCTTGTCACAAACTTGACCATGTCTTTAGTTATTATCTTGTCACAAACTTAACCATGTCTTTAGTTATCTTGTCACAAACTTGACCATGTCTTTAGTTATTATCTTGTCACAAACTTGACCATGTCTTTAGTTATTATCTTGTCACAAACTTGACCATGTCTTTAGTTATTATCTTGTCACAAACTTGACCATGTCTTTAGTTATTATCTTGTCACAAACTTGACCATGTCTTTAGTTATTATCTTGTCACAAACTTGACCATGTCTTTAGTTATTATCTTGTCACAAACTTGACCATGTCTTTAGTTATTATCTTGTCACAAACTTGACCATGTCTTTAGTTATTATCTTGTCACAAACTTGACCATGTCTTTAGTTATTATCTTGTCACAAACTTGACCATGTCTTTAGTTATTATCTTGTCACAAACTTGACCATGTCTTTAGTTATTATCTTGTCACAAACTTGACCATGTCTTTAGTTATTATCTTGTCACAAACTTGACCATGTCTTTAGTTATTATCTTGTCACAAACTTGACCATGTCTTTAGTTATTATCTTGTCACAAACTTGACCATGTCTTTAGTTATTATCTTGTCACAAACTTGACCATGTCTTTAGTTATTATCTTGTCACAAACTTGACCATGTCTTTAGTTATTATCTTGTCACAAACTTGACCATGTCTTTAGTTATTATCTTGTCACAAACTTGACCATGTCTTTTTATTATCTTGTCACAAACTTGACCATGTCTTTAGTTATTATCTTGTCACAAACTTGACCATGTCTTTAGTTATTATCTTGTCACAAACTTGACCATGTCTTTAGTTATTATCTTGTCACAAACTTGACCATGTCTTTAGTTATTATCTTGTCACAAACTTGACCATGTCTTTAGTTATTATCTTGTCACAAACTTGACCATGTCTTTAGTTATCTTGTCACAAACTTGACCATGTCTTTAGTTATTATCTTGTCACAAACTTGACCATGTCTTTAGTTATTATCTTGTCACAAACTTGACCATGTCTTTTTAGTTATCTTGTCACAAACTTGACCATGTCTTTAGTTATCTTGTCACAAACTTGACCATGTCTTTAGTTATTATCTTGTCACAAACTTGACCATGTCTTTAGTTATTATCTTGTCACAAACTTGACCATGTCTTTAGTTATTATCTTGTCACAAACTTGACCATGTCTTTAGTTATTATCTTGTCACAAACTTGACCATGTCTTTAGTTATTTGTCACAAACTTGACCATGTCTTTGACCATGTCTTTAGTTATTATCTTGTCACAAACTTGACCATGTCTTTAGTTATTATCTTGTCACAATCTTGTCACATGACCATCTTTAGTTATTATCTTGTTGACCATGTCTTTAGTTATTATCTTGTCACAAACTTGACCATGTCTTTAGTTATTATCTTGTCACAAACTTGACCATGTCTTTAGTTATTATCTTGTCACAAACTTGACCATGTCTTTAGTTATTATCTTGTCACAAACTTGACCATGTCTTTAGTTATTATCTTGTCACAAACTTGACCATGTCTTTAGTTATTATCTTGTCACAAACTTGACCATGTCTTTAGTTATCTTGTCACAAACTTGACCATGTCTTTAGTTATTATCTTGTCACAAACTTGACCATGTCTTTAGTTACTTGACCATGTCTTTGTCACAAACTTGACCATGTCTTTAGTTATTATCTTGTCACAAACTTGACCATGTCTTTAGTTATTATCTTGTCACAAACTTGACCATGTCTTTAGTTATCTTGTCACAAACTTGACCATGTCTTTAGTTATTATCTTGTCACAAACTTGACCATGTCTTTAGTTATTATCTTGTCACAAACTTGACCATGTCTTTAGTTATTATCTTGTCACAAACTTGACCATGTCTTTAGTTATTATCTTGTCACAAACTTGACCATGTCTTTAGTTATTATCTTGTCACAAACTTGACCATGTCTTTAGTTATTATCTTGTCACAAACTTGACCATGTCTTTAGTTATTATCTTGTCACAAACTTGACCATGTCTTTAGTTATTATCTTGTCACAAACTTGACCATCTTGTCTTGACCAGTTATTATCTTGTCACAAACTTGACCATGTCTTTTATCTTTATTATCTTGTCACAAACTTGACCATGTCTTTAGTTATTATCTTGTCACAAACTTGACCATGTCTTTAGTTATTATCTTGTCACAAACTTGACCATGTCTTTAGTTACAATCTTGTCACAAACTTGACCATGTCTTTAGTTATCTTGTCACAAACTTGACCATGTCTTTGGTTATTATCTTGTCACAAACTTGACCATGTCTTTAGTTATTATCTTGTCACAAACTTGACCATGTCTTTAGTTATTATCTTGTCACAAACTTGACCATGTCTTTAGTTATTATCTTGTCACAAACTTGACCATGTCTTTAGTTATTATCTTGTCACAAACTTGACCATGTCTTTAGTTATTATCTTGTCACAAACTTGACCATGTCTTTAGTTATTATCTTGTCACAAACTTGACCATGTCTTTAGTTATTATCTTGTCACAAACTTGACCATGTCTTTAGTTATTATCTTGTCACAAACTTGACCATGTCTTTAGTTATTATCTTGTCACAAACTTGACCATGTCTTTAGTTATTATCTTGTCACAAACTTGACCATGTCTTTAGTTATTATCTTGTCACAAACTTGACCATGTCTTTAGTTATTATCTTGTCACAAACTTGACCATGTCTTTAGTTATTATCTTGTCACAAACTTGACCATGTCTTTAGTTATTATCTTGTCACAAACTTGACCATGTCTTTTGTTATCTTGTCACAAACTTGACCATGTCTTTAGTTATTATCTTGTCACAAACTTGACCATGTCTTTAGTTAGTTATTATCTTGTTATCTTGTCACAAACTTGACCATGTCTTTAGTTATTATCTTGTCACAAACTTGACCATGTCTTTAGTTATTATCTTGTCACAAACTTGACCATGTCTTTAGTTATTATCTTGTCACAAACTTGACCATGTCTTTAGTTATTATCTTGTCACAAACTTGACCATGTCTTTAGTTATTATCTTGTCACAAACTTGACCATGTCTTTAGTTATTATCTTGTCACAAACTTGACCATGTCTTTAGTTATTATCTTGTCACAAACTTGACCATGTCTTTAGTTATTATCTTGTCACAAACTTGACCATGTCTTTAGTTATTATCTTGTCACAAACTTGACCATGTCTTTAGTTATTATCTTGTCACAAACTTGACCATGTCTTTAGTTATTATCTTGTCACAAACTTGACCATGTCTTTAGTTTTATCTTGTCACAAATTATCTTGTCACAAACTTGACCATGTCTTTAGTTATTATCTTGTCACAAACTTGACCATGTCTTTAGTTATTATCTTGTCACAAACTTGACCATGTCTTTAGTTATTATCTTGTCACAAACTTGACCATGTCTTTAGTTATTATCTTGTCACAAACTTGACCATGTCTTTAGTTATTATCTTGTCACAAACTTGACCATGTCTTTAGTTATTATCTTGTCACAAACTTGACCATGTCTTTAGTTATTATCTTGTCACAAACTTGACCATGTCTTTAGTTATCTTGTCACAAACTTGACCATGTCTTTAATTATTATCTTGTCACAAACGTGACCATGTCTTTAGTTATTATCTTGTCACAAACTTGACCATGTCTTTAGTTATTATCTTGTCACAAACTTGACCATGTCTTTTATTATCTTGTCACAAACTTGACCATGTCTTTAGTTATCTTGTCACAAACTTGACCATGTCTTTAGTTATTATCTTGTCACAAACTTGACCATGTCTTTAGTTATTATCTTGTCACAAACTTGACCATGTCTTTAGTTATTATCTTGTCACAAACTTGACCATGTCTTTAGTTATTATCTTGTCACAAACTTGACCATGTCTTTAGTTATTATCTTGTCACAAACTTGACCATGTCTTTAGTTATTATCTTGTCACAAACTTGACCATGTCTTTAGTTATTATCTTGTCACAAACTTGACCATGTCTTTAGTTATTATCTTGTCACAAACTTGACCATGTCTTTAGTTATTATCTTGTCACAAACTTGACCATGTCTTTAGTTATTATCTTGTCACAAACTTGACCATGTCTTTAGTTATTATCTTGTCACAAACTTGACCATGTCTTTAGTTATTATCTTGTCACAAACTTGACCATGTCTTTAGTTATTATCTTGTCACAAACTTGACCATGTCTTTAGTTATTATCTTGTCACAAACTTGACCATGTCTTTAGTTATTATCTTGTCACAAACTTGACCATGTCTTTAGTTATTATCTTGTCACAAACTTGACCATGTCTTTAGTTATTATCTTGTCACAAACTTGACCATGTCTTTAGTTATTATCTTGTCACAAACTTGACCATGTCTTTAGTTATTATCTTGTCACAAACTTGACCATGTCTTTAGTTATTATCTTGTCACAAACTTGACCATGTCTTTAGTTATTATCTTGTCACAAACTTGACCATGTCTTTAGTTATCTTGTCACAAACTTGAACTTATCTTGAGTTATTATCTTGTCACCATGTCTTTAGTTATTATCTTGTCACAAACTTGACCATGTCTTTAGTTATTATCTTGTCACAAACTTGACCATGTCTTTTTATCTTGTCACAAACTTGACCATGTCTTATTATCTTGTCACAAACTTGACCATGTCTTTAGTTATTATCTTGTCACAAACTTGACCATGTCTTTAGTTATTATCTTGTCACAAACTTGACCATGTCTTTAGTTATTATCTTGTCACAAACTTGACCATGTCTTTAGTTATTATCTTGTCACAAACTTGACCATGTCTTTAGTTATTATCTTGTCACAAACTTGACCATGTCTTTAGTTATCTTGTCACAAACTTGACCATGTCTTTAGTTATTATCTTGTCACAAACTTGACCATGTCTTTAGTTATTATCTTGTCACAAACTTGACCATGTCTTTAGTTATTATCTTGTCACAAACTTGACCATGTCTTTAGTTATCTTGTCACAAACTTGACCATGTCTTTAGTTATTATCTTGTCACAAACTTGACCATGTCTTTAGTTATTATCTTGTCACAAACTTGACCATGTCTTTAGTTATCTTGTCACAAACTTGACCATGTCTTTAGTTATTATCTTGTCACAAACTTGACCATGTCTTTAGTTATTATCTTGTCACAAACTTGATCATGTCTTTAGTTATTATCTTGTCACAAACTTGACCATGTCTTTAGTTATTATCTTGTCACAAACTTGACCATGTCTTTAGTTATTATCTTGTCACAAACTTGACCATGTCTTTAGTTATTATCTTGTCACAAACTTGACCATGTCTTTAGTTATTATCTTGTCACAAACTTGACCATGTCTTTAGTTATTATCTTGTCACAAACTTGACCATGTCTTTAGTTATTATCTTGTCACAAACTTGACCATGTCTTTAGTTATCTTGTCACAAACTTGACCATGTCTTTAGTTATTATCTTGTCACAAACTTGACCATGTCTTTAGTTATTATCTTGTCACAAACTTGACCATGTCTTTATCTTGTCACAAACTTGACCATGTCTTTTATCTTGTCACAAACTTGACCATGTCTTTAGTTATTATCTTGTCACAAACTTGACCATGTCTTTAGTTATTATCTTGTCACAAACTTGACCATGTCTTTAGTTATTATCTTGTCACAAACTTGACCATGTCTTTAGTTATTATCTTGTCACAAACTTGACCATGTCTTTAGTTATTATCTTGTCACAAACTTGACCATGTCTTTAGTTATTATCTTGTCACAAACTTGACCATGTCTTTAGTTATTATCTTGTCACAAACTTGACCATGTCTTTAGTTATTATCTTGTCACAAACTTGACCATGTCTTTAGTTATTATCTTGTCACAAACTTGACCATGTCTTTAGTTATTATCTTGTCACAAACTTGACCATGTCTTTAGTTATTATCTTGTCACAAACTTGACCATGTCTTTATTATCTTGTCACAAACTTGACCATGTCTTTATCTTGTCACAAACTTGACCATGTCTTTAGTTATTATCTTGTCACAAACTTGACCATGTCTTTAGTTATTATCTTGTCACAAACTTGACCATGTCTTTAGTTATTATCTTGTCACAAACTTGACCATGTCTTTAGTTATTATCTTGTCACAAACTTGACCATGTCTTTAGTTATTATCTTGTCACAAACTTGACCATGTCTTTAGTTATTATCTTGTCACAAACTTGACCATGTCTTTAGTTATTATCTTGTCACAAACTTGACCATGTCTTTAGTTATTATCTTGTCACAAACTTGACCATGTCTTTAGTTATTATCTTGTCACAAACTTGACCATGTCTTTAGTTATTATCTTGTCACAAACTTGACCATGTCATGTCACAAACTTGACCATGTCTTTAGTTATTATCTTGTCACAAACTTGACCATGTCTTTAGTTATTATCTTGTCACAAACTTGACCATGTCTTTAGTTATTATCTTGTCACAAACTTGACCATGTCTTTAGTTATTATCTTGTCACAAACTTGACCATGTCTTTAGTTATTATCTTGTCACAAACTTGACCATGTCTTTAGTTATTATCTTGTCACAAACTTGACCATGTCTTTAGTTATTATCTTGTCACAAACTTGACCATGTCTTTAGTTATTATCTTGTCACAAACTTGACCATGTCTTTAGTTATTATCTTGTCACAAACTTGACCATGTCTTTAGTTATTATCTTGTCACAAACTTGACCATGTCTTTAGTTATCTTGTCACAAACTTGACCATGTCTTTAGTTATCTTGTCACAAACTTGACCATGTCTTTAGTTATTATCTTGTCACAAACTTGACAAACTTGACCATGTCTTTAGTTATTATCTTGTCACAAACTTGACCATGTCTTTAGTTATTATCTTGTTGACCATGTCTTTAGTTATTATCTTGTCACAAACTTGACCATGTCTTTAGTTATTATCTTGTCACAAACTTGACCATGTCTTTAGTTATTATCTTGTCACAAACTTGACCATGTCTTTAGTTATTATCTTGTCACAAACTTGACCATGTCTTTAGTTATTATCTTGTCACAAACTTGACCATGTCTTTAGTTATTATCTTGTCACAAACTTGACCATGTCTTTAGTTATTATCTTGTCACAAACTTGACCATGTCTTTAGTTATTATCTTGTCACAAACTTGACCATGTCTTTAGTTATTATCTTGTCACAAACTTGACCATGTCTTTAGTTATTATCTTGTCACAAACTTGACCATGTCTTTAGTTATTATCTTGTCACAAACTTGACCATGTCTTTAGTTATTATCTTGTCACAAACTTGACCATCTTGTCACAAACTTGACCATGTCTTTAGTTATTATCTTGTCACAAACTTGACCATGTCTTTAGTTATTATCTTGTCACAAACTTGACCATGTCTTTAGTTATTATCTTGTCACAAACTTGACCATGTCTTTAGTTATTATCTTGTCACAAACTTGACCATGTCTTTAGTTATTATCTTGTCACAAACTTGACCATGTCTTTAGTTATTATCTTGTCACAAACTTGACCATGTCTTTAGTTATTATCTTGTCACAAACTTGACCATGTCTTTAGTTATTATCTTGTCACAAACTTGACCATGTCTTTAGTTATTATCTTGTCACAAACTTGACCATGTCTTTAGTTATTATCTTGTCACAAACTTGACCATGTCTTTAGTTATTATCTTGTCACAAACTTGACCATGTCTTTAGTTATTATCTTGTCACAAACTTGACCATGTCTTTAGTTATTATCTTGTCACAAACTTGACCATTATCTTGTCACAAACTTGACCATGTCTAGTTATCTTGTTATCTTGTCACAAACTTGACCATGTCTTTAGTTATCTTGTCACAAACTTGACCATGTCTTTAGTTATCTTGTCACAAACTTGACCATGTCTTTAGTTATTATCTTGTCACAAACTTGACCATGTCTTTAGTTATTATCTTGTCACAAACTTGACCATGTCTTTAGTTATTATCTTGTCACAAACTTGACCATGTCTTTAGTTATTATCTTGTCACAAACTTGACCATGTCTTTAGTTATTATCTTGTCACAAACATGACCATGTCTTTAGTTATTATCTTGTTGACCATGTCTTTAGTTATTATCTTGTCACAAACTTGACCATGTCTTTAGTTATTATCTTGTCACAAACTTGACCATGTCTTTAGTTATTATCTTGTCACAAACTTGACCATGTCTTTAGTTATTATCTTGTCACAAACTTGACCATGTCTTTAGTTATTATCTTGTCACAAACTTGACCATGTCTTTAGTTATTATCTTGTCACAAACTTGACCATGTCTTTAGTTATTATCTTGTCACAAACTTGTCCATGTCTTTAGTTATTATCTTGTCACAAACTTGACCATGTCTTTAGTTATTATCTTGTCACAAACTTGACCATGTCTTTAGTTATCATCTTGTCACAAACTTGACCATGTCTTTAGTTATCTTGTCACAAACTTGACCATGTCTTTGTTCTTGTCACAAACTTGACCATGTCTTTAGTTATTATCTTGTCACAAACTTGACCATGTCTTTAGTTATCTTGTCACAAACTTGACCATGTCTTTAGTTATTATCTTGTCACAAACTTGACCATGTCTTTAGTTATTATCTTGTCACAAACTTGACCATGTCTTTAGTTATTATCTTGTCACAAACTTGACCATGTCTTTAGTTATTATCTTGTCACAAACTTGACCATGTCTTTAGTTATTATCTTGTCACAAACTTGACCATGTCTTTAGTTATTATCTTGTCACAAACTTGACCATGTCTTTAGTTATTATCTTGTCACAAACTTGACCATGTCTTTAGTTATTATCTTGTCACAAACTTGACCATGTCTTTAGTTATTATCTTGTCACAAACTTGACCATGTCTTTAGTTATTATCTTGTCACAAACTTGACCATGTCTTTAGTTATTATCTTGTCACAAACTTGACCATGTCTTAGTTATTATCTTGTCACAAACTTGACCATGTCTTTAGTTATTATCTTGTCACAAACTTGACCATGTCTTTAGTTATTATCTTGTCACAAACTTGACCATGTCTTTAGTTATTATCTTGTCACAAACTTGACCATGTCTTTAGTTATTATCTTGTCACAAACTTGACCATGTCTTTAGTTATCTTGTCACAAACTTGACCATGTCTTTAGTTATTATCTTGTCACAAACTTGACCATGTCTTTAGTTATCTTGTCACAAACTTGACCATGTCTTTAGTTATTATCTTGTCACAAACTTGACCATGTCTTTAGTTATTATCTTGTCACAAACTTGACCATGTCTTTTTATCTTGTTATGTCTTTAGTTATTATCTTGTCACAAACTTGACATGTCATGTCTTTCACAAACTTGACCATGTCTTTAGTTATCTTGTCACAAACTTGACCATGTCTTTAGTTATTATCTTGTCACAAACTTGACCATGTCTTTAGTTATTATCTTTACAAACTTGACCATCTTGTCACAAACTTGACCATGTCTTTAGTTATTATCTTGTCACAAACTTGACCATGTCTTTAGTTATTATCTTGTCACAAACTTGACCATGTCTTTAGTTATTATCTTGTCACAAACTTGACCATGTCTTTAGTTATTATCTTGTCACAAACTTGACCATGTCTTTAGTTATTATCTTGTCACAAACTTGACCATGTCTTTAGTTATTATCTTGTCACAAACTTGACCATGTCTTTAGTTATTATCTTGTCACAAACTTGACCATGTCTTTAGTTATTATCTTGTCACAAACTTGACCATGTCTTTAGTTATTATCTTGTCACAAACTTGACCATGTCTTTAGTTATTATCTTGTCACAAACTTGACCATGTCTTTAGTTATTATCTTGTCACAAACTTGACCATGTCTTTAGTTATTATCTTGTCACAAACTTGACCATGTCTTTAGTTATTATCTTGTCACAAACTTGACCATGTCTTTAGTTATTATCTTGTCACAAACTTGACCATGTCTTTAGTTATTATCTTGTCACAAACTTGACCATGTCTTTGTCTTGTTTAGTTATTATCTTGTCACAAACTTGACCATGTCTTTAGTTATTATCTTGTGACCATGTCTTTAACTTGACCATGTCTTTAGTTATTATCTTGTCACAAACTTGACCATGTCTTTAGTTATTATCTTGTCACAAACTTGACCATGTCTTTAGTTATTATCTTGTCACAAACTTGACCATGTCTTTATGTTATTATCTTGTCACAAACTTGACCATGTCTTTAGTTATTATCTTGTCACAAACTTGACCATGTCTTTAGTTATTATCTTGTCACAAACTTGACCATGTCTTTAGTTATTATCTTGTCACAAACTTGACCATGTCTTTAGTTATTATCTTGTCACAAACTTGACCATGTCTTTAGTTATTATCTTGTCACAAACTTGACCATGTCTTTAGTTGACCATCTTGTCACAAACTTGACCATGTCTTTAGTTATTATCTTGTCACAAACTTGACCATGTCTTTAGTTATTATCTTGTCACAAACTTGACCATGTCTTTAGTTATTATCTTGTCACAAACTTGACCATGTCTTTAGTTATTATCTTGTCACAAACTTGACCATGTCTTTAGTTATTATCTTGTCACAAACTTGACCATGTCTTTAGTTATTATCTTGTCACAAACTTGACCATGTCTTTAGTTATTATCTTGTCACAAACTTGACCATGTCTTTAGTTATTATCTTGTCACAAACTTGACCATGTCTTTAGTTATCTTGTCACAAACTTGACCATGTCTTTAGTTATTATCTTGTCACAAACTTGACCATGTCTTTAGTCTTTAGTTATCTTGTCACAAACTTGACCATGTCTTTAGTTATTATCTTGTCACAAATTTGACCATGTCTTTAGTTATTATCTTGTCACAAACTTGACCATGTCTTTAGTTATTATCTTGTCACAAACTTGACCATGTCTTTAGTTATTATCTTGTGACCATGTCTTTAGTTATTATCTTGTGACCATGTCTTTAGTTATTATCTTGTGACCATGTCTTTAGTTATTATCTTGTCACAAACTTGACCATGTCTTTAGTTATTATCTTGTGACCATGTCTTTAAATCTTGTCACAAACTTGACATGTCTTTAGTTGACCATGTCTTTAGTTATTATCTTGTCACAAACTTGACCATGTCTTTAGTTATTATCTTGTCACAAACTTGACCATGTCTTTAGTTATTATCTTGTCACAAACTTGACCATGTCTTGTCACAAACTTGACCATGTCTTTAGTTATTTTGTCACAAACTTGACCATGTCTTTAGTTATTATCTTGTCACAAACTTGACCATGTCTTTAGTTATTATCTTGTCACAAACTTGACCATGTCTTTGTTATTATCTTGTCACAAACTTGACCATGTCTTTAGTTATTATCTTGTCACAAACTTGACCATGTCTTTAGTTATTATCTTGTCACAAACTTGACCATGTCTTTAGTTATTATCTTGTCACAAACTTGACCATGTCTTTAGTTATTATCTTGTCACAAACTTGACCATGTCTTTAGTTATTATCTTGTCACAAACTTGACCATGTCTTTAGTTATTATCTTGTCACAAACTTGACCATGTCTTTAGTTATTATCTTGTCACAAACTTGACCATGTCTTTAGTTATTATCTTGTCACAAACTTGACCATGTCTTTAGTTATTATCTTGTCACAAACTTGACCATGTCTTTAGTTATTATCTTGTCACAAACTTGACCATGTCTTTAGTTATTATCTTGTCACAAACTTGACCATGTCTTTAGTTATTATCTTGTCACAAACTTGACCATGTCTTTAGTTATTATCTTGTCACAAACTTGACCATGTCTTTAGTTATCTTGTCACAAACTTGACCATGTCTTTAGTTATCTTGTCACAAACTTGACCATGTCTTTAGTTATTATCTTGTCACAAACTTGACCATGTCTTTAGTTATCTTGTCACAAACTTGTCACAAACTTGACCATGACCATGTTTAGTTATTATCTTGTCACAAACTTGACCATGTCTTTAGTTATTATCTTGTCACAAACTTGACCATGTCTTTAGTTATTATCTTGTCACAAACTTGACCATGTCTTTAGTTATTATCTTGTCACAAATCTTGACCATGACCATGTCATGTCTTTAGTTATTATCTTGTCACAAACTTGACCATGCTTTAGTTATTATCTTGTCAGAAACATGACCATGTCTTTAGTTATTATCTTGTCAGAAACTTGATCATGTCTTTAGTTATTATCGTGTCACAAACTTGACCATGTCTTTAGTTATTATCTTGTCACAAACTTGACCATGTCTTTAGTTATTATCTTGTCACAAACTTGACCATGTCTTTAGTTATTATCTTGTCACAAACTTGACCATGTCTTTAGTTATTATCTTGTCACAAACTTGACCATGTCTTTGTTATTATCTTGTCTTTATCTTGTCACAAACTTGACCATGTCTTTACTTATCTTGTCACAAACTTGACCATGTCTTTAGTTATCTTGTCACAAACTTGACCATGTCTTTAGTTATTATCTTGTCACAAACATGACCATGTCTTTAGTTATTATCTTGTCACAAACTTGACCATGTCTTTAGTTATTATCTTGTCACAAACTTGACCATGTCTTTAGTTATTATCTTGTCACAAACTTGACCATGTCTTTAGTTATTATCTTGTCACAAACTTGACCATGTCTTTTTATTATCTTGTCACAAACTTGACCATGTCTTTAGTTATTATCTTGTCACAAACTTGACCATGTCTTTAGTTATTATCTTGTCACAAACTTGACCATGTCTTTAGTTATTATCTTGTCACAAACTTGACCATGTCTTTTAGTTATCTTGTCACAAACTTGACCATGTCTTTAGTTATTATCTTGTCACAAACTTGACCATGTCTTTAGTTACATTCTTGTCACAAACATGACCATGACTTAGTTATCTTGTCACAAACATGACCATGTCTTTAGTTATTGTTTTGTCACAAACTTGACCATGTCTTTAGTTATTATCTTGTCACAAACTTGACCATGTCTTTAGTTATTATCTTGTCACAAACTTGACCATGTCTTTAGTTATTATCTTGTCACAAACTTGACCATGTCTTTAGTTATTATCTTGTCACAAACTTGACCATGTCTTTAGTTATTATCTTGTCACAAACTTGACCATGTCTTTAGTTATCTTGTCACAAACTTGACCATGTCTTTAGTTATCTTGTCACAAACTTGACCATGTCTTTAGTTATTATCTTGTCACAAACTTGACCATGTCTTTAGTTATCTTGTCACAAACTTGACCATGTCTTTAGTTATTATCTTGTCACAAACTTGACCATGTCTTTAGTTATTATCTTGTCACAAACTTGACCATGTCTTTCGTTATTATCTTGTCACAAACTTGACCATGTCTTTAGTTATTATCTTGTCACAAACTTGACCATGTCTTTAGTTATTATCTTGTCACAAACTTGACCATGTCTTTAGTTATTATCTTGTCACAAACTTGACCATGTCTTTAGTTATTATCTTGTCACAAACTTGACCATGTCTTTAGTTATTATCTTGTCACAAACTTGACCATGTCTTTAGTTATTATCTTGTGTCACAAATCTTGTGACCATGTCTTTAGTTATTATCTTGTCACAAACTTGACCATGTCTTTAGTTATTATCTTGTCACAAACTTGACCATGTCTTTAGTTATTATCTTGTCACAAACTTGACCATGTCTTTAGTTATTATCTTGTCACAAACTTGACCATGTCTTTAGTTATTATCTTGTCACAAACTTGACCATGTCTTTAGTTATTATCTTGTCACAAACTTGACCATGTCTTTAGTTTATCTTGTCACAAACTTGACCATGTCTTTAGTTATTATCTTGTCACAAACTTGACCATGTCTTTAGTTATTATCTTGTCACAAACTTGACCATGTCTTTAGTTATTATCTTGTCACAAACTTGACCATGTCTTTAGTTATTATCTTATTATCTTGTCATTACTTGTCACAAACTTGACCATGTCTTTAGTTATTATCTTGTCACAAACTTGACCATGTCTTTAGTTATTATCTTGTCACAAACTTGACCATGTCTTTAGTTATTATCTTGTCACAAACTTGACCATGTCTTTTTATCTTGTCACAAACTTGACCATGTCTTTAGTTATTATCTTGTCACAAACTTGACCATGTCTTTAGTTATTATCTTGTCACAAACTTGACCATGTCTTTCATTATCTTGTCACAAACTTAACCATGTATTCAGTTATTATCTTGTCACAAACATGACCATGTCTTTAGTTATTATCTTGTCACAAACTTGACCATGTCTTTAGTTATTATCTTGTCACAAACTTGACCATGTCTTTAGTTATTATCTTGTCACAAACTTGACCATGTCTTTAGTTATTATCTTGTCACAAACTTGACCATGTCTTTAGTTATTATCTTGTCACAAACTTGACCATGTCTTTAGTTATTATCTTGTCACAAACTTGACCATGTCTTCAGTTATTATCTTGTCACAAACTTGACCATGTCTTTAGTTATCTTGTCACAAACTTGACCATGTCTTTAGTTATTATCTTGTCACAAACTTGACCATGTCTTTAGTTATCTTGTCACAAACTTGACCATGTCTTTAGTTATTATCTTGTCACAAACTTGACCATGTCTTTAGTTATTATCTTGTCACAAACTTGACCATGTCTTTGTAGTTATTATCTTGTCACAAACTTGACCATGTCTTTAGTTATTATCTTGTCACAAACTTGACCATGTCTTTAGTTATTATCTTGTCACAAACTTGACCATGTCTTTAGTTATTATCTTGTCACAAACTTGACCATGTCTTTAGTTATTATCTTGTCACAAACTTGACCATGTCTTTAGTTATTATCTTGTCACAAACTTGACCATGTCTTTAGTTATTATCTTGTCACAAACTTGACCATGTCTTTAGTTATTATCTTGTCACAAACTTGACCATGTCTTTAGTTATTATCTTGTCACAAACTTGACCATGTCTTTAGTTATGTCTTTAGTTATCTTGTCACAAACTTGACCATGTCTTTAGTTATTATCTTGTCACAAACTTGACCATGTCTTTAGTTATTATCTTGTCACAAACTTGACCATGTCTTTAGTTATTATCTTGTCACAAACTTGACCATGTCTTTAGTTATTATCTTGTCACAAACTTGACCATGTCTTTAGTTATTATCTTGTCACAAACTTGACCATGTCTTTAGTTATTATCTTGTCACAAACTTGACCATGTCTTTAGTTATTATCTTGTCACAAACTTGACCATGTCTTTAGTTATTATCTTGTCACAAACTTGACCATGTCTTTAGTTATTATCTTGTCACAAACTTGACCATGTCTTTAGTTATTATCTTGTCACAAACTTGACCATGTCTTTAGTTATTATCTTGTCACAAACTTGACCATGTCTTTAGTTATTATCTTGTCACAAACTTGACCATGTCTTTAGTTATTATCTTGTCACAAACTTGACCATGTCTTTAGTTATTATCTTGTCACAAACTTGACCATGTCTTTAGTTATCTTGTCACAAACTTGACCATGTCTTTAGTTATTATCTTGTCACAAACTTGACCATGTCTTTAGTTATCACAAACTTGACCATGTCTTTAGTTATTATCTTGTCACAAACTTGACCATGTCTTTAGTTATTATCTTGTCACAAACTTGACCATGTCTTTAGTTATTATCTTGTCACAAACTTGACCATGTCTTTAGTTATTATCTTGTCACAAACTTGACCATGTCTTTAGTTATTATCTTGTCACAAACTTGACCATGTCTTTAGTTATTATCTTGTCACAAACTTGACCATGTCTTTAGTTATTATCTTGTCACAAACTTGACCATGTCTTTAGTTATTATCTTGTCACAAACTTGACCATGTCTTTAGTTATTATCTTGTCACAAACTTGACCATGTCTTTAGTTATTATCTTGTCACAAACTTGACCATGTCTTTAGTTATTATCTTGTCACAAACTTGACCATGTCTTTAGTTATTATCTTGTCACAAACTTGACCATGTCTTTAGTTATTATCTTGTCACAAACTTGACCATGTCTTTAGTTATTATCTTGTCACAAACTTGACCATGTCTTTAGTTATTATCTTGTCACAAACTTGACCATGTCTTTAGTTATTATCTTGTCACAAACTTGACCATGTCTTTAGTTATTATCTTGTCACAAACTTGACCATGTCTTTAGTTATTATCTTGTCACAAACTTGACCATGTCTTTAGTTATTATCTTGTCACAAACTTGACCATGTCTTTAGTTATTATCTTGTCACAAACTTGACCATGTCTTTAGTTATTATCTTGTCACAAACTTGACCATGTCTTGTCACAAACTTAGTTATTATCTTGTCACAAACTTGACCATGTCTTTTAGTTATTATCTTGTCACAAACTTGACCATGTCTTTAGTTATTATCTTGTCACAAACTTGACCATGTCTTTAGTTATTATCTTGTCACAAACTGACCATGTCTTTAGTTATTATCTTGTCACAAACTTGACCATGTCTTTAGTTATCTTGTCACAAACTTATGTCTTTAGTTATTATCTTGTCACAAACTTGACCATGTCTTTAGTTATTATCTTGTCACAAACTTGACCATGTCTTTAGTTATTATCTTGTCACAAACTTGACCATGTCTTGTTTATGTTATTATCTTGTCACAAACTTGACCATGTCTTTAGTTATTATCTTGTCACAAACTTGACCATGTCTTGTTTGACCATGTCTTTAGTTTATCTTGTCACAAACTTGACCATGTCTTTAGTTATTATCTTGTCACAAACTTGACTTGACCATGTCTTTAGTTATCTTGTCACAAACTTCTTGTCTTTAGTTATCTTGTCACAAACTTGACCATGTCTTTAGTTATTATCTTGTCACAAACTTGACCATGTCTTTAGTTATTATCTTGTCACAAACTTGACCATGTCTTTAGTTATTATCTTGTCACAAACTTGACCATGTCTTTAGTTATTATCTTGTCACAAACTTGACCATGTCTTTAGTTATTATCTTGTCACAAACTTGACCATGTCTTTAGTTATTATCTTGTCACAAACTTGACCATGTCTTTGTTAGTTATCTTGTCACAAACTTGACCATGTCTTTAGTTATTATCTTGTCACAAACTTGACCATGTCTTCTTTATCTTGTCACAAACTTATCTTGTCACAAACTTGACCATGTCTTTAGTTATTATCTTGTCACAAACTTGACCATGTCTTTAGTTATTATCTTGTCACAAACTTGACCATTATTATCTTGTCACAAACTTGACCATGTTATTATCTTGTCACAAACTTGACCATGTCTTTAGTTATTATCTTGTCACAAACTTGACCATGTCTTTAGTTATTATCTTGTCACAAACTTGACCATGTCTTTAGTTATTATCTTGTCACAAACTTGACCATGTCTTTAGTTATTATCTTGTCACAAACTTGACCATGTCTTTAGTTATTATCTTGTCACAAACTTGACCATGTCTTTTGACCATGTCTTTATTATCTTGTCACAAACTTGACCATGTCTTTAGTTATTATCTTGTCACAAACTTGACCATGTCTTTAGTTATTATCTTGTCACAAACTTGACCATGTCTTTAGTTATTATCTTGTCACAAACTTGACCATGTCTTTAGTTATTATCTTGTCACAAACTTGACCATGTCTTTAGTTATTATCTTGTCACAAACTTGACCATGTCTTTAGTTATTATCTTGTCACAAACTTGACCATGTCTTTAGTTATTATCTTGTCACAAACTTGACCATGTCTTTAGTTATTATCTTGTCACAAACTTGACCATGTCTTTAGTTATTATCTTGTCACAAACTTGACCATGTCTTTAGTTATTATCTTGTCACAAACTTGACCATGTCTTTAGTTATTATCTTGTCACAAACTTGACCATGTCTTGTTTGACCATGTTATTATCTTGTCACAAACTTGACCATGTCTTTAGTTATTATCTTGTCACAAACTTGACCATGTCTTTAGTTATTATCTTGTCACAAACTTGACCATGTCTTGTTGACCATGTCTTTATTATCTTGTCACAAACTTGACCATGTCTTTAGTTATTATCTTGTCACAAACTTGACCATGTCTTTAGTTATTATCTTGTCACAAACTTGACCATGTCTTTAGTTATTATCTTGTCACAAACTTGACCATGTCTTTAGTTATTATCTTGTCACAAACTTGACCATGTCTTTAGTTATTATCTTGTCACAAACTTGACCATGTCTTTAGTTATTATCTTGTCACAAACTTGACCATGTCTTTAGTTATTATCTTGTCACAAACTTGACCATGTCTTTAGTTATTATCTTGTCACAAACTTGACCATGTCTTTAGTTATTATCTTGTCACAAACTTGACCATGTCTTTAGTTATTATCTTGTCACAAACTTGACCATGTCTTTAGTTATTATCTTGTCACAAACTTGACCATGTCTTTAGTTATCTTGTCACAAACTTGACCATGTCTTTAGTTATTATCTTGTCACAAACTTGACCATGTCTTGTCACAAACTTGACCATTATCTTGTCACAAACAAACTTGACCATGTCTTTAGTTATTATCTTGTCACAAACTTGACCATGTCTTTAGTTATTATCTTGTCACAAACTTGACCATGTCTTTAGTTATCTTGTCACAAACTTGACCATGTCTTTAGTTATTATCTTGTCACAAACTTGACCATGTCTTTAGTTATTATCTTGTCACAAACTTGACCATGTCTTTAGTTATTATCTTGTCACAAACTTGACCATGTCTTTAGTTATTATCTTGTCACAAACTTGACCATGTCTTTAGTTATTATCTTGTCACAAACTTGACCATGTCTTTAGTTATTATCTTGTCTTGACCATGTTATTATCTTGTCACAAACTTGACCATGTCTTTAGTTATTATCTTGTCACAAACTTGACCATGTCTTTAGTTATTATCTTGTCACAAACTTGACCATGTCTTTAGTTATTATCTTGTCACAAACTTGACCATGTCTTTAGTTATTATCTTGTCACAAACTTGACCATTATTATCTTGTCACAAACTTGACCATGTCTTTAGTTATCTTGTCACAAACTTGACCATGTCTTTAGTTATTATCTTGTCACAAACTTGACCATGTCTTTAGTTATTATCTTGTCACAAACTTGACCATGTCTTTAGTTATTATCTTGTCACAAACTTGACCATGTCTTTAGTTATTATCTTGTCACAAACTTGACCATGTCTTTAGTTATTATCTTGTCACAAACTTGACCATGTCTTTAGTTATTATCTTGTCACAAACTTGACCATGTCTTTAGTTATTATCTTGTCACAAACTTGACCATGTCTTTGTCTTTATGTCTTTATTATCTTGTCACAAACTTGACCATGTCTTTAGTTATTATCTTGTCACAAACTTGACCATGTCTTTAGTTATTATCTTGTCACAAACTTGACCATGTCTTTAGTTATTATCTTGTCACAAACTTGACCATGTCTTTAGTTATTATCTTGTCACAAACTTGACCATGTCTTTAGTTATTATCTTGTCACAAACTTGACCATGTCTTTAGTTATTATCTTGTCACAAACTTGACCATGTCTTTAGTTATTATCTTGTCACAAACTTGACCATGTCTTTAGTTATTATCTTGTCACAAACTTGACCATGTCTTTAGTTATTATCTTGTCACAAACATGACCATGTCTTTAGTTATTATCTTGTCACAAACTTGACCATGTCTTTAGTTATTATCTTGTCACAAACTTGACCATGTCTTTAGTTATTATCTTGTCACAAACTTGACCATGTCTTTAGTTATTATCTTGTCACAAACTTGACCATGTCTTTAGTTATTATCTTGTCACAAACTTGACCATGTCTTTAGTTATTATCTTGTCACAAACTTGACCATGTCTTTAGTTATTATCTTGTCACAAACTTGACCATGTCTTTAGTTATTATCTTGTCACAAACTTGACCATGTCTTTAGTTATTATCTTGTCACAAACTTGACCATGTCTTTAGTTATTATCTTGTCACAAACTTGACCATGTCTTTAGTTATTATCTTGTCACAAACTTGACCATGTCTTTAGTTATTATCTTGTCACAAACTTGACCATGTCTTTAGTTATTATCTTGTCACAAACTTGACCATGTCTTTAGTTATTATCTTGTCACAAACTTGACCATGTCTTTAGTTATTATCTTGTCACAAACTTGACCATGTCTTTAGTTATTATCTTGTCACAAACTTGACCATGTCTTTAGTTATTATCTTGTCACAAACTTGACCATGTCTTTAGTTATTATCTTGTCACAAACTTGACCATGTCTTTAGTTATTATCTTGTCACAAACTTGACCATGTCTTTAGTTATTATCTTGTCACAAACTTGACCATGTCTTTAGTTATTATCTTGTCACAAACTTGACCATGTCTTTAGTTATTATCTTGTCACAAACTTGACCATGTCTTTAGTTATTATCTTGTCACAAACTTGACCATGTCTTTAGTTATTATCTTGTCACAAACTTGACCATGTCTTTAGTTATTATCTTGTCACAAACTTGACCATGTCTTTAGTTATTATCTTGTCACAAACTTGACCATGTCTTTAGTTATTATCTTGTCACAAACTTGACCATGTCTTTAGTTATTATCTTGTGACCATGTCAATCTTGTCACAAACTTGACCATGTCTTTAGTTATTATCTTGTCACAAACTTGACCATGTCTTTAGTTATTATCTTGTCACAAACTTGACCATGTCTTTAGTTATTATCTTGTCACAAACTTGACCATGTCTTTAGTTATTATCTTGTCACAAACTTGACCATGTCTTTAGTTATTATCTTGTCACAAACTTGACCATGTCTTTAGTTATTATCTTGTCACAAACTTGACCATGTCTTTAGTTATTATCTTGTCACAAACTTGACCATGTCTTTAGTTATTATCTTGTCACAAACTTGACCATGTCTTTAGTTATTATCTTGTCACAAACTTGACCATGTCTTTAGTTATTATCTTGTCACAAACTTGACCATGTCTTTAGTTATTATCTTGTCACAAACTTGACCATGTCTTTAGTTATTATCTTGTCACAAACTTGACCATGTCTTTAGTTATTATCTTGTCACAAACTTGACCATGTCTTTAGTTATTATCTTGTCACAAACTTGACCATGTCTTTAGTTATTATCTTGTCACAAACTTGACCATGTCTTTAGTTATTATCTTGTCACAAACTTGACCATGTCTTTAGTTATTATCTTGTCACAAACTTGACCATGTCTTTAGTTATTATCTTGTCACAAACTTGACCATGTCTTTAGTTATTATCTTGTCACAAACTTGACCATGTCTTTAGTTATTATCTTGTCACAAACTTGACCATGTCTTTAGTTATTATCTTGTCACAAACTTGACCATGTCTTTAGTTATTATCTTGTCACAAACTTGACCATGTCTTTAGTTATTATCTTGTCACAAACTTGACCATGTCTTTAGTTATTATCTTGTCACAAACTTGACCATGTCTTTAGTTATTATCTTGTCACAAACTTGACCATGTCTTTAGTTATTATCTTGTCACAAACTTGACCATGTCTTTAGTTATTATCTTGTCACAAACTTGACCATGTCTTTAGTTATTATCTTGTCACAAACTTGACCATGTCTTTAGTTATTATCTTGTCACAAACTTGACCATGTCTTTAGTTATTATCTTGTCACAAACTTGACCATGTCTTTAGTTATTATCTTGTCACAAACTTGACCATGTCTTTAGTTATTATCTTGTCACAAACTTGACCATGTCTTTAGTTATTATCTTGTCACAAACTTGACCATGTCTTTAGTTATTATCTTGTCACAAACTTGACCATGTCTTTAGTTATTATCTTGTCACAAACTTGACCATGTCTTTAGTTATTATCTTGTCACAAACTTGACCATGTCTTTAGTTATTATCTTGTCACAAACTTGACCATGTCTTTAGTTATTATCTTGTCACAAACTTGACCATGTCTTTAGTTATTATCTTGTCACAAACTTGACCATGTCTTTAGTTATTATCTTGTCACAAACTTGACCATGTCTTTAGTTATTATCTTGTCACAAACTTGACCATGTCTTTAGTTATTATCTTGTCACAAACTTGACCATGTCTTTAGTTATTATCTTGTCACAAACTTGACCATGTCTTTAGTTATTATCTTGTCACAAACTTGACCATGTCTTTAGTTATTATCTTGTCACAAACTTGACCATGTCTTTAGTTATTATCTTGTCACAAACTTGACCATGTCTTTAGTTATTATCTTGTCACAAACTTGACCATGTCTTTAGTTATTATCTTGTCACAAACTTGACCATGTCTTTAGTTATTATCTTGTCACAAACTTGACCATGTCTTTAGTTATTATCTTGTCACAAACTTGACCATGTCTTTAGTTATCTTGTCACAAATTTGATCATGTCTTCAGTTTTAATCTTGTCACAAACTTGACCATGTCTTTAGTTATTATCTTGTCACAAACTTGACCATGTCTTTAGTTATTATCTTGTCACAAACTTGACCATGTCTTTAGTTATTATCTTGTCACAAACTTGACCATGTCTTTAGTTATTATCTTGTCACAAACTTGACCATGTCTTTAGTTATTATCTTGTCACAAACTTGACCATGTCTTTAGTTATTATCTTGTCACAAACTTGACCATGTCTTTAGTTATTATCTTGTCACAAACTTGACCATGTCTTTAGTTATTATCTTGTCACAAACTTGACCATGTCTTTAGTTATTATCTTGTCACAAACTTGACCATGTCTTTAGTCATTATCTTGTCACAAACGTGAACATGTCTTTAGTTATTATCTTGTCACAAACTTGACCATGTCTTTAGTTATTATCTTGTCACAAACTTGACCATGTCTTTAGTTATTATCTTGTCACAAACTTGACCATGTCTTTAGTTATTATCTTGTCACAAACTTGACCATGTCTTTAGTTATTATCTTGTCACAAACTTGACCATGTCTTTAGTTATCTTGTCACAAACTTGACCATGTCTTTAGTTATTATCTTGTCACAAACTTGACCATGTCTTTAGTTATTATCTTGTCACAAACTTGACCATGTCTTTAGTTATTATCTTGTCACAAACTTGACCATGTCTTTAGTTATTATCTTGTCACAAACTTGACCATGTCTTTAGTTATTATTTTGTCACAAACTTGACCATGTCTTTAGTTATTATCTTGTCACAAACTTGACCATGTCTTGTTTGACCATGTCTTTAGTTATCTTGTCACAAACTTGACCATGTCTTTAGTTATTATCTTGTCACAAACTTGACCATGTCTTTAGTTATTATCTTGTCACAAACTTGACCATGTCTTTAGTTATCTTGTCACAAACTTGACCATGTCTTTAGTTATCTTGTCACAAACTTGACCATGTCTTTAGTTATCTTGTCACAAACTTGACCATGTCTTTAGTTATTATCTTGTCACAAACTTGACCATGTCTTTAGTTATTATCTTGTCACAAACTTGACCATGTCTTTAGTTATTATCTTGTCACAAACTTGACCATGTCTTTAGTTATTATCTTGTCACAAACTTGACCATGTCTTTGACCATGTCTTTATTATCTTGTCACAAACTTGACCATGTCTTTAGTTATTATCTTGTCACAAACTTGACCATGTCTTTAGTTATTATCTTGTCACAAACTTGACCATGTCTTTAGTTATTATCTTGTCACAAACTTGACCATGTCTTTAGTTATTATCTTGTCACAAACTTGACCATGTCTTTAGTTATTATCTTGTCACAAACTTGACCATGTCTTTAGTTATTATCTTGTCACAAACTTGACCATGTCTTTAGTTATTATCTTGTCACAAACTTGACCATGTCTTTAGTTATTATCTTGTCACAAACTTGACCATGTCTTTAGTTATTATCTTGTCACAAACTTGACCATGTCTTTAGTTATTATCTTGTCACAAACTTGACCATGTCTTTAGTTATTATCTTGTCACAAACTTGACCATGTCTTTAGTTATTATCTTGTCACAAACTTGACCATGTCTTTAGTTATTATCTTGTCACAAACTTGACCATGTCTTTAGTTATTATCTTGTCACAAACTTGACCATGTCTTTAGTTATTATCTTGTCACAAACTTGACCATGTCTTTAGTTATTATCTTGTCACAAACTTGACCATGTCTTTAGTTATTATCTTGTCACAAACTTGACCATGTCTTTAGTTATTATCTTGTCACAAACTTGACCATGTCTTTAGTTATTATCTTGTCACAAACTTGACCATGTCTTTAGTTATTATCTTGTCACAAACTTGACCATGTCTTTAGTTATTATCTTGTCACAAACTTGACCATGTCTTTAGTTATTATCTTGTCACAAACTTGACCATGTCTTTAGTTATTATCTTGTCACAAACTTGACCATGTCTTTAGTTATTATCTTGTCACAAACTTGACCATGTCTTTAGTTATTATCTTGTCACAAACTTGACCATGTCTTTAGTTATTATCTTGTCACAAACTTGACCATGTCTTTAGTTATTATCTTGTCACAAACTTGACCATGTCTTTAGTTATTATCTTGTCACAAACTTGACCATGTCTTTAGTTATTATCTTGTCACAAACTTGACCATGTCTTTAGTTATTATCTTGTCACAAACTTGACCATGTCTTTAGTTATTATCTTGTCACAAACTTGACCATGTCTTTAGTTATTATCTTGTCACAAACTTGACCATGTCTTTAGTTATTATCTTGTCACAAACTTGACCATGTCTTTAGTTATTATCTTGTCACAAACTTGACCATGTCTTTAGTTATTATCTTGTCACAAACTTGACCATGTCTTTAGTTATTATCTTGTCACAAACTTGACCATGTCTTTAGTTATTATCTTGTCACAAACTTGACCATGTCTTTAGTTATTATCTTGTCACAAACTTGACCATGTCTTTAGTTATTATCTTGTCACAAACTTGACCATGTCTTTAGTTATTATCTTGTCACAAACTTGACCATGTCTTTAGTTATTATCTTGTCACAAACTTGACCATGTCTTTAGTTATTATCTTGTCACAAACTTGACCATGTCTTTAGTTATTATCTTGTCACAAACTTGACCATGTCTTTAGTTATTATCTTGTCACAAACTTGACCATGTCTTTAGTTATTATCTTGTCACAAACTTGACCATGTCTTTAGTTATTATCTTGTCACAAACTTGACCATGTCTTTAGTTATTATCTTGTCACAAACTTGACCATGTCTTTAGTTATTATCTTGTCACAAACTTGACCATGTCTTTAGTTATTATCTTGTCACAAACTTGACCATGTCTTTAGTTATTATCTTGTCACAAACTTGACCATGTCTTTAGTTATTATCTTGTCACAAACTTGACCATGTCTTTAGTTATTATCTTGTCACAAACTTGACCATGTCTTTAGTTATCTTGTCACAAACTTGACCATGTCTTTAGTAGTTATCTTGTCACAAACTTGACCATGTCTTTAGTTATTATCTTGTCACAAACTTGACCATGTCTTTAGTTATTATCTTGTCACAAACTTGACCATGTCTTTAGTTATTATCTTGTCACAAACTTGACCATGTCTTTAGTTATTATCTTGTCACAAACTTGACCATGTCTTTAGTTATTATCTTGTCACAAACTTGACCATGTCTTTAGTTATTATCTTGTCACAAACTTGACCATGTCTTTAGTTATTATCTTGTCACAAACTTGACCATGTCTTTAGTTATTATCTTGTCACAAACTTGACCATGTCTTTAGTTATTATCTTGTCACAAACTTGACCATGTCTTTAGTTATTATCTTGTTATCTTGTCACAAACTTGACCATGTCTTTAGTTATTATCTTGTCACAAACTTGACCATGTCTTTAGTTATTATCTTGTCACAAACTTGACCATGTCTTTAGTTATTATCTTGTCACAAACTTGACCATGTCTTTAGTTATTATCTTGTCACAAACTTGACCATGTCTTTAGTTATTATCTTGTCACAAACTTGACCATGTCTTTAGTTATCTTGTCACAAACTTGACCATGTCTTTAGTTATCTTGTCACAAACTTGACCATGTCTTTAGTTATCTTGTCACAAACTTGACCATGTCTTTAGTTATCTTGTCACAAACTTGACCATGTCTTTAGTTATTATCTTGTCACAAACTTGACCATGTCTTTAGTTATTATCTTGTCACAAACTTGACCATGTCTTTAGTTATTATCTTGTCACAAACTTGACCATGTCTTTAGTTATTATCTTGTCACAAACTTGACCATGTCTTTAGTTATTATCTTGTCACAAACTTGACCATGTCTTTAGTTATTATCTTGTCACAAACTTGACCATGTCTTTAGTTATTATCTTGTCACAAACTTGACCATGTCTTTAGTTATTATCTTGTCACAAACTTGACCATGTCTTTAGTTATTATCTTGTCAGAAACTTGATCATGTCTTTAGTTATTATCTTGTCACAAACTTGACCATGTCTTTAGTTATTATCTTGTCACAAACTTGACCATGTCTTTAGTTATTATCTTGTCACAAACTTGACCATGTCTTTAGTTATTATCTTGTCACAAACTTGACCATGTCTTTAGTTATTATCTTGTCACAAACTTGACCATGTCTTTAGTTATTATCTTGTCACAAACTTGACCATGTCTTTAGTTATTATCTTGTCACAAACTTGACCATGTCTTTAGTTATTATCTTGTCACAAACTTGACCATGTCTTTAGTTATTATCTTGTCACAAACTTGACCATGTCTTTAGTTATTATCTTGTCACAAACTTGACCATGTCTTTAGTTATTATCTTGTCACAAACTTGACCATGTCTTTAGTTATTATCTTGTCACAAACTTGACCATGTCTTTAGTTATTATCTTGTCACAAACTTGACCATGTCTTTAGTTATTATCTTGTCACAAACTTGACCATGTCTTTAGTTATTATCTTGTCACAAACTTGACCATGTCTTTAGTTATTATCTTGTCACAAACTTGACCATGTCTTTAGTTATTATCTTGTCACAAACTTGACCATGTCTTTAGTTATTATCTTGTCACAAACTTGACCATGTCTTTAGTTATTATCTTGTCACAAACTTGACCATGTCTTTAGTTATTATCTTGTCACAAACTTGACCATGTCTTTAGTTATCATCTTGTCACAAACTTGACCATGTCTTTAGTTATTATCTTGTCACAAACTTGACCATGTCTTTAGTTATCTTGTCACAAACTTGACCATGTCTTTAGTTATTATCTTGTCACAAACTTGACCATGTCTTTAGTTATTATCTTGTCACAAACTTGACCATGTCTTTAGTTATTATCTTGTCACAAACTTGACCATGTCTTTAGTTATTATCTTGTCACAAACTTGACCATGTCTTTAGTTATTATCTTGTCACAAACTTGACCATGTCTTTAGTTATTATCTTGTCACAAACTTGACCATGTCTTTAGTTATTATCTTGTCACAAACTTGACCATGTCTTTAGTTATTATCTTGTCACAAACTTGACCATGTCTTTAGTTATTATCTTGTCACAAACTTGACCATGTCTTTAGTTATTATCTTGTCACAAACTTGACCATGTCTTTAGTTATTATCTTGTCACAAACTTGACCATGTCTTTAGTTATTATCTTGTCACAAACTTGACCATGTCTTTAGTTATTATCTTGTCACAAACTTGACCATGTCTTTAGTTATTATCTTGTCACAAACTTGACCATGTCTTTAGTTATCTTGTCACAAACTTGACCATGTCTTTAGTTATCTTGTCACAAACTTGACCATGTCTTTAGTTATTATCTTGTCACAAACTTGACCATGTCTTTAGTTATTATCTTGTCACAAACTTGACCATGTCTTTAGTTATTATCTTGTCACAAACTTGACCATGTCTTTAGTTATTATCTTGTCACAAACTTGACCATGTCTTTAGTTATTATCTTGTCACAAACATGACCATGTCTTTAGTTATTATCTTGTCACAAACTTGACCATGTCTTTAGTTATTATCTTGTCACAAACTTGACCATGTCTTTAGTTATTATCTTGTCACAAACTTGACCATGTCTTTAGTTATTATCTTGTCACAAACTTGACCATGTCTTTAGTTATTATCTTGTCACAAACTTGACCATGTCTTTAGTTATTATCTTGTCACAAACTTGACCATGTCTTTAGTTATTATCTTGTCACAAACTTGACCATGTCTTTAGTTATTATCTTGTCACAAACTTGACCATGTCTTTAGTTATTATCTTGTCACAAACTTGACCATGTCTTTAGTTATTATCTTGTCACAAACTTGACCATGTCTTTAGTTATTATCTTGTCACAAACTTGACCATGTCTTTAGTTATTATCTTGTCACAAACTTGACCATGTCTTTAGTTATTATCTTGTCACAAACTTGACCATGTCTTTAGTTATTATCTTGTCACAAAC
>NC_134827.1:66116549-66224823 GCF_004210375.1 Tachypleus tridentatus | reverse complement strand
AAAGACATGGTCAAGTTTGTGACAAGATAATAACTAAAGACATGGTCAAGTTTGTGACAAGATAATAACTAAAGACATGGTCAAGTTTGTGACAAGATAATAACTAAAGACATGGTCAAGTTTGTGACAAGATAATAACTAAAGACATGGTCAAGTTTGTGACAAGATAATAACTAAAGACATGGTCAAGTTTGTGACAAGATAATAACTAAAGACATGGTCAAGTTTGTGACAAGATAATAACTAAAGACATGGTCAAGTTTGTGACAAGATAATAACTAAAGACATGGTCAAGTTTGTGACAAGATAATAACTAAAGACATGGTCAAGTTTGTGACAAGATAACTAAAGACATGGTCAAGTTTGTGACAAGATAATAACTAAAGACATGGTCAAGTTTGTGACAAGATAATAACTAAAGACATGGTCAAGTTTGTGACAAGATAATAACTAAAGACATGGTCAAGTTTGTGACAAGATAATAACTAAAGACATGGTCAAGTTTGTGACAAGATAATAAAAAGACATGGTCAAGTTTGTGACAAGATAACTAAAGACATGGTCAAGTTTGTGACAAGATAACTAAAGACATGGTCAAGTTTGTGACAAGATAACTAAAGACATGGTCAAGTTTGTGACAAGATAATAACTAAAGACATGGTCAAGTTTGTGACAAGATAATAACTAAAGACATGGTCAAGTTTGTGACAAGATAATAAAAGAAAGACATGGTCAAGTTTTTGTGACAAGATAATAACTAAAGACATGGTCAAGTTTGTGACAAGATAATAACTAAAGACATGGTCAAGTTTGTGACAAGATAATAACTAAAGACATGGTCAAGTTTGTGACAAGATAATAACTAAAGACATGGTCAAGTTTGTGACAAGATAATAACTAAAGACATGGTCAAGTTTGTGACAAGATAATAACTAAAGACATGGTCAAGTTTGTGACAAGATAATAACTAAAGACATGGTCAAGTTTGTGACAAGATAATAACTAAAGACATGGTCAAACAAGATAATAACTAAAGACATGGTCAAGTTTGTGACAAGATAATAACTAAAGACATGGTCAAGTTTGTGACAAGATAATAACTAAAGACATGGTCAAGTTTGTGACAAGATAATAACTAAAGACATGGTCAAGTTTGTGACAAGATAACTAAAGACATGGTCAAGTTTGTGACAAGATAATAACTAAAGACATGGTCAAGTTTGTGACAAGATAATAACTAAAGACATGGTCAAGTTTGTGACAAGATAATAACTAAAGACATGGTCAAGTTTGTGACAAGATAATAACTAAAGACATGGTCAAGTTTGTGACAAGATAATAACTAAAGACATGGTCAAGTTTGTGACAAGATAATAACTAAAGACATGGTCAAGTTTGTGACAAGATAATAACTAAAGACATGGTCAAGTTTGTGACAAGATAATAACTAAAGACATGGTCAAGTTTGTGACAAGATAATAACTAAAGACATGGTCAAGTTTGTGACAAGATAATAACTAAAGACATGGTCAAGTTTGTGACAAGATAACTAAAGACATGGTCAAGTTTGTGACAAGATAATAACTAAAGACATGGTCAAGTTTGTGACAAGATAATAACTAAAGACATGGTCAAGTTTGTGACAAGATAATAACTAAAGACATGGTCAAGTTTGTGACAAGATAATAACTAAAGACATGGTCAAGTTTGTGACAAGATAATAACTAAAGACATGGTCAAGTTTGTGACAAGATAATAACTAAAGACATGGTCAAGTTTGTGACAAGATAATAACTAAAGACATGGTCAAGTTTGTGACAAGATAAACTAAAGACATGGTCAAGTTTGTGACAAGATAATAACTAAAGACATGGTCAAGTTTGTGACAAGATAATAACTAAAGACATGGTCAAGTTTGTGACAAGATAATAACTAAAGACATGGTCAAGTTTGTGACAAGATAATAACTAAAGACATGGTCAAGTTTGTGACAAGATAAAAGACAAAGACATGGTCAAGTTTGTGACAAGATAATAACTAAAGACATGGTCAAGTTTGTGACAAGATAATAACTAAAGACATGGTCAAGTTTGTGACAAGATAATAACTAAAGACATGGTCAAGTTTGTGACAAGATAATAACTAAAGACATGGTCAAGTTTGTGACAAGATAATAACTAAAGACATGGTCAAGTTTGTGACAAGATAATAACTAAAGACATGGTCAAGTTTGTGACAAGATAATAACTAAAGACATGGTCAAGTTTGTGACAAGATAATAACTAAAGACATGGTCAAGTTTGTGACAAGATAATAACTAAAGACATGGTCAAGTTTGTGACAAGATAATAACTAAAGACATGGTCAAGTTTGTGACAAGATAATAACTAAAGACATGGTCAAGTTTGTGACAAGATAATAACTAAAGACATGGTCAAGTTTGTGACAAGATAATAACTAAAGACATGGTCAAGTTTGTGACAAGATAATAACTAAAGACATGGTCAAGTTTGTGACAAGATAATAACTAAAGACATGGTCAAGTTTGTGACAAGATAATAACTAAAGACATGGTCAAGTTTGTGACAAGATAATAACTAAAGACATGGTCAAGTTTGTGACAAGATAATAACTAAAGACATGGTCAAGTTTGTGACAAGATAATAACTAAAGACATGGTCAAGTTTGTGACAAGATAATAACTAAAGACATGGTCAAGTTTGTGACAAGATAATAACTAAAGACATGGTCAAGTTTGTGACAAGATAATAACTAAAGACATGGTCAAGTTTGTGACAAGATAACTAAAGACATGGTCAAGTTTGTGACAAGATAATAACTAAAGACATGGTCAAGTTTGTGACAAGATAATAACTAAAGACATGGTCAAGTTTGTGACAAGATAATAACTAAAGACATGGTCAAGTTTGTGACAAGATAATAACTAAAGACATGGTCAAGTTTGTGACAAGATAATAACTAAAGACATGGTCAAGTTTGTGACAAGATAATAACTAAAGACATGGTCAAGTTTGTGACAAGATAACTAAAGACATGGTCAAGTTTGTGACAAGATAACTAAAGACATGGTCAAGTTTGTGACAAGATAACTAAAGACATGGTCAAGTTTGTGACAAGATAACTAAAGACATGGTCAAGTTTGTGACAAGATAATAACTAAAGACATGGTCAAGTTTGTGACAAGATAATAACTAAAGACATGGTCAAGTTTGTGACAAGATAATAACTAAAGACATGGTCAAGTTTGTGACAAGATAATAACTAAAGACATGGTCAAGTTTGTGACAAGATAATAACTAAAGACATGGTCAAGTTTGTGACAAGATAATAACTAAAGACATGGTCAAGTTTGTGACAAGATAATAACTAAAGACATGGTCAAGTTTGTGACAAGATAATAACTAAAGACATGGTCAAGTTTGTGACAAGATAATAACTAAAGACATGGTCAAGTTTGTGACAAGATAATAACTAAAGACATGGTCAAGTTTGTGACAAGATAACTAAAGACATGGTCAAGTTTGTGACAAGATAATAACTAAAGACATGGTCAAGTTTGTGACAAGATAATAACTAAAGACATGGTCAAGTTTGTGACAAGATAATAACTAAAGACATGGTCAAGTTTGTGACAAGATAATAACTAAAGACATGGTCAAGTTTGTGACAAGATAATAACTAAAGACATGGTCAAGTTTGTGACAAGATAATAACTAAAGACATGGTCAAGTTTGTGACAAGATAATAACTAAAGACATGGTCAAGTTTGTGACAAGATAACTAAAGACATGGTCAAGTTTGTGACAAGATAACTAAAAAGACATGGTCAAGTTTGTGACAAGATAACTAAAGACATGGTCAAGTTTGTGACAAGATAATAACTAAAGACATGGTCAAGTTTGACAAGATAAGATGGTCAAGTTTGTGACAAGATAATAACTAAAGACATGGTCAAGTTTGTGACAAGATAATAACTAAAGACATGGTCAAGTTTGTGACAAGATAATAACTAAAGACATGGTCAAGTTTGTGACAAGATAATAACTAAAGACATGGTCAAGTTTGTGACAAGATAATAACTAAAGACATGGTCAAGTTTGTGACAAGATAATAACTAAAGACATGGTCAAGTTTGTGACAAGATAATAACTAAAGACATGGTCAAGTTTGTGACAAGATAATAACTAAAGACATGGTCAAGTTTGTGACAAGATAATAACTAAAGACATGGTCAAGTTTGTGACAAGATAAAGACATGGTCAAGTAACTAAAGACATGGTCAAGTTTGTGACAAGATAATAACTAAAGACATGGTCAAGTTTGTGACAAGATAATAACTAAAGACATGGTCAAGTTTGTGACAAGATAATAACTAAAGACATGGTCAAGTTTGTGACAAGATAATAACTAAAGACATGGTCAAGTTTGTGACAAGATAATAACTAAAGACATGGTCAAGTTTGTGACAAGATAATAACTAAAGACATGGTCAAGTTTGTGACAAGATAATAACTAAAGACATGGTCAAGTTTGTGACAAGATAATAACTAAAGACATGGTCAAGTTTGTGACAAGATAATAACTAAAGACATGGTCAAGTTTGTGACAAGATAATAACTAAAGACATGGTCAAGTTTGTGACAAGATAATAACTAAAGACATGGTCAAGTTTGTGACAAGATAATAACTAAAGACATGGTCAAGTTTGTGACAAGATAATAACTAAAGACATGGTCAAGTTTGTGACAAGATAATAACTAAAGACATGGTCAAGTTTGTGACAAGATAACTAAAGACATGGTCAAGTTTGTGACAAGATAACTAAAGACATGGTCAAGTTTGTGACAAGATAATAACTAAAGACATGGTCAAGTTTGTGACAAGATAATAACTAAAGACATGGTCAAGTTTGTGACAAGATAATAACTAAAGACATGGTCAAGTTTGTGACAAGATAATAACTAAAGACATGGTCAAGTTTGTGACAAGATAATAACTAAAGACATGGTCAAGTTTGTGACAAGATAATAACTAAAGACATGGTCAAGTTTGTGACAAGATAATAACTAAAGACATGGTCAAGTTTGTGACAAGATAATAACTAAAGACATGGTCAAGTTTGTGACAAGATAATAACTAAAGACATGGTCAAGTTTGTGACAAGATAATAACTAAAGACATGGTCAAGTTTGTGACAAGATAACTAAAGACATGGTCAAGTTTGTGACAAGATAACTAAAGACATGGTCAAGTTTGTGACAAGATAACTAAAGACATGGTCAAGTTTGTGACAAGATAATAACTAAAGACATGGTCAAGTTTGTGACAAGATAATAACTAAAGACATGGTCAAGTTTGTGACAAGATAATAACTAAAGACATGGTCAAGTTTGTGACAAGATAATAACTAAAGACATGGTCAAGTTTGTGACAAGATAATAACTAAAGACATGGTCAAGTTTGTGACAAGATAATAACTAAAGACATGGTCATATTTGTGACAAGATAACTAAAGACATGGTCAAGTTTGTGACAAGATAATAACTAAAGACATGGTCAAGTTTGTGACAAGATAATAACTAAAGACATGGTCAAGTTTGTGACAAGATAATAACTAAAGACATGGTCAAGTTTGTGACAAGATAATAACTAAAGACATGGTCAAGTTTGTGACAAGATAATAACTAAAGACATGGTCAAGTTTGTGACAAGATAATAAAGACATAAAGACATGGTCAAGTTTGTGACAAGATAATAAAGACTAAAAGATAATAACTAAAGACATGGTCAAGTTTGTGACAAGATAATAACTAAAGACATGGTCAAGTTTGTGACAAGATAATAACTAAAGACATGGTCAAGTTTGTGACAAGATAATAACTAAAGACATGGTCAAGTTTGTGACAAGATAATAACTAAAGACATGGTCAAGTTTGTGACAAGATAATAACTAAAGACATGGTCAAGTTTGTGACAAGATAATAACTAAAGACATGGTCAAGTTTGTGACAAGATAACTAAAGACATGGTCAAGTTTGTGACAAGATAATAACTAAAGACATGGTCAAGTTTGTGACAAGATAATAACTAAAGACATGGTCAAGTTTGTGACAAGATAATAACTAAAGACATGGTCAAGTTTGTGACAAGATAATAACTAAAGACATGGTCAAGTTTGTGACAAGATAATAACTAAAGACATGGTCAAGTTTGTGACAAGATAATAACTAAAGACATGGTCAAGTTTGTGACAAGATAATAACTAAAGACATGGTCAAGTTTGTGACAAGATAACTAAAGACATGGTCAAGTTTGTGACAAGATAACTAAAGACATGGTCAAGTTTGTGACAAGATAATAACTAAAGACATGGTCAAGTTTGTGACAAGATAACTAACTAAAGACATGGTCAAGTTTGTGACAAGATAACTAAAGACATGGTCAAGTTTGTGACAAGATAACTAAAGACATGGTCAAGTTTGTGACAAGATAACTAAAGACATGGTCAAGTTTGTGACAAGATAATAACTAAAGACATGGTCAAGTTTGTGACAAGATAATAACTAAAGACATGGTCAAGTTTGTGACAAGATAATAACTAAAGACATGGTCAAGTTTGTGACAAGATAATAACTAAAGACATGGTCAAGTTTGTGACAAGATAATAACTAAAGACATGGTCAAGTTTGTGACAAGATAATAAAGACATGGTCAAACAAGATAATAACTAAAGACATGGTCAAGTTTGTGACAAGATAATAACTAAAGACATGGTCAAGTTTGTGACAAGATAATAACTAAAGACATGGTCAAGTTTGTGACAAGATAATAACTAAAGACATGGTCAAGTTTGTGACAAGATAATAACTAAAGACATGGTCAAGTTTGTGACAAGATAATAACTAAAGACATGGTCAAGTTTGTGACAAGATAATAACTAAAGACATGGTCAAGTTTGTGACAAGATAATAACTAAAGACATGGTCAAGTTTGTGACAAGATAACTAAAGACATGGTCAAGTTTGTGACAAGATAACTAAAGACATGGTCAAGTTTGTGACAAGATAATAACTAAAGACATGGTCAAGTTTGTGACAAGATAATAACTAAAGACATGGTCAAGTTTGTGACAAGATAATAACTAAAGACATGGTCAAGTTTGTGACAAGATAATAACTAAAGACATGGTCAAGTTTGTGACAAGATAATAACTAAAGACATGGTCAAGTTTGTGACAAGATAATAACTAAAGACATGGTCAAGTTTGTGACAAGATAATAACTAAAGACATAAAGATAATAACTAAAGACATGGTCAAGTTTGTGACAAGATAATAACTAAAGACATGGTCAAGTTTGTGACAAGATAATAACTAAAGACATGGTCAAGTTTGTGACAAGATAATAACTAAAGACATGGTCAAGTTTGTGACAAGATAATAACTAAAGACATGGTCAAGTTTGTGACAAGATAATAACTAAAGACATGGTCAAACAAGATAATAACTAAAGACATGGTCAAGTTTGTGACAAGATAATAACTAAAGACATGGTCAAGTTTGTGACAAGATAATAACTAAAGACATGGTCAAGTTTGTGACAAGATAATAACTAAAGACATGGTCAAGTTTGTGACAAGATAATAACTAAAGACATGGTCAAGTTTGTGACAAGATAATAACTAAAGACATGGTCAAGTTTGTGACAAGATAATAACTAAAGACATGGTCAAGTTTGTGACAAGATAATAACTAAAGACATGGTCAAGTTTGTGACAAGATAATAACTAAAGACATGGTCAAGTTTGTGACAAGATAACTAAAGACATGGTCAAGTTTGTGACAAGATAATAACTAAAGACATGGTCAAGTTTGTGACAAGATAATAACTAAAGACATGGTCAAGTTTGTGACAAGATAACTAAAGACATGGTCAAGTTTGTGACAAGATAATAACTAAAGACATGGTCAAGTTTGTGACAAGATAATAACTAAAGACATGGTCAAGTTTGTGACAAGATAACTAAAGACATGGTCAAGTTTGTGACAAGATAATAACTAAAGACATGGTCAAGTTTGTGACAAGATAATAACTAAAGACATGGTCAAGTTTGTGACAAGATAATAACTAAAGACATGGTCAAGTTTGTGACAAGATAATAACTAAAGACATGGTCAAGTTTGTGACAAGATAATAACTAAAGACATGGTCAAGTTTGTGACAAGATAATAACTAAAGACATGGTCAAGTTTGTGACAAGATAATAACTAAAGACATGGTCAAGTTTGTGACAAGATAATAACTAAAGACATGGTCAAGTTTGTGACAAGATAATAACTAAAGACATGGTCAAGTTTGTGACAAGATAATAACTAAAGACATGGTCAAGTTTGTGACAAGATAATAACTAAAGACATGGTCAAGTTTGTGACAAGATAATAACTAAAGACATGGTCAAGTTTGTGACAAGATAATAACTAAAGACATGGTCAAGTTTGTGACAAGATAATAACTAAAGACATGGTCAAGTTTGTGACAAGATAATAACTAAAGACATGGTCAAGTTTGTGACAAGATAATAACTAAAGACATGGTCAAGTTTGTGACAAGATAATAACTAAAGACATGGTCAAGTTTGTGACAAGATAATAACTAAAGACATGGTCAAGTTTGTGACAAGATAATAACTAAAGACATGGTCAAGTTTGTGACAAGATAATAACTAAAGACATGGTCAAGTTTGTGACAAGATAATAACTAAAGACATGGTCAAGTTTGTGACAAGATAACTAAAGACATGGTCAAGTTTGTGACAAGATAATAACTAAAGACATGGTCAAGTTTGTGACAAGATAATAACTAAAGACATGGTCAAGTTTGTGACAAGATAATAACTAAAGACATGGTCAAGTTTGTGACAAGATAATAACTAAAGACATGGTCAAGTTTGTGACAAGATAATAACTAAAGACATGGTCAAGTTTGTGACAAGATAATAACTAAAGACATGGTCAAGTTTGTGACAAGATAATAACTAAAGACATGGTCAAGTTTGTGACAAGATAATAACTAAAGACATGGTCAAGTTTGTGACAAGATAATAACTAAAGACATGGTCAAGTTTGTGACAAGATAATAACTAAAGACATGGTCAAGTTTGTGACAAGATAATAACTAAAGACATGGTCAAGTTTGTGACAAGATAATAACTAAAGACATGGTCAAGTTTGTGACAAGATAATAACTAAAGACATGGTCAAGTTTGGTCAACAAGACAAGAAATAACTAAAGACATGGTCAAGTTTGTGACAAGATAACTAAAGACATGGTCAAGTTTGTGACAAGATAACTAAAGACATGGTCAAGTTTGTGACAAGATAACTAAAGACATGGTCAAGTTTGTGACAAGATAACTAAAGACATGGTCAAGTTTGTGACAAGATAACTAAAGACATGGTCAAGTTTGTGACAAGATAATAACTAAAGACATGGTCAAGTTTGTGACAAGATAATAACTAAAGACATGGTCAAGTTTGTGACAAGATAATAACTAAAGACATGGTCAAGTTTGTGACAAGATAATAACTAAAGACATGGTCAAGTTTGTGACAAGATAATAACTAAAGACATGGTCAAGTTTGTGACAAGATAATAACTAAAGACATGGTCAAGTTTGTGACAAGATAATAACTAAAGACATGGTCATGTTTGTGACAAGATAATAACTAAAGACATGGTCATGTTTGTGACAAGATAATAACTAAAGACATGGTCAAGTTTGTGACAAGATAATAACTAAAGACATGGTCAAGTTTGTGACAAGATAATAACTAAAGACATGGTCAAGTTTGTGACAAGATAATAACTAAAGACATGGTCAAGTTTGTGACAAGATAATAACTAAAGACATGGTCAAGTTTGTGACAAGATAACTAAAGACATGGTCAAGTTTGTGACAAGATAATAACTAAAGACATGGTCAAGTTTGTGACAAGATAATAACTAAAGACATGGTCAAGTTTGTGACAAGATAATAACTAAAGACATGGTCAAGTTTGTGACAAGATAATAACTAAAGACATGGTCAAGTTTGTGACAAGATAACTAAAGACATGGTCAAGTTTGTGACAAGATAATAACTAAAGACATGGTCAAGTTTGTGACAAGATAATAACTAAAGACATGGTCAAGTTTGTGACAAGATAATAACTAAAGACATGGTCAAGTTTGTGACAAGATAATAACTAAAGACATGGTCAAGTTTGTGACAAGATAATAACTAAAGACATGGTCAAGTTTGTGACAAGATAATAACTAAAGACATGGTCAAGTTTGTGACAAGATAACTAAAGACATGGTCAAGTTTGTGACAAGATAACTAAAGACATGGTCAAGTTTGTGACAAGATAATAACTAAAGACATGGTCAAGTTTGTGACAAGATAATAACTAAAGACATGGTCAAGTTTGTGACAAGATAATAACTAAAGACATGGTCAAGTTTGTGACAAGATAATAACTAAAGACATGGTCAAGTTTGTGACAAGATAATAACTAAAGACATGGTCAAGTTTGTGACAAGATAACTAAAGACATGGTCAAGTTTGTGACAAGATAATAACTAAAGACATGGTCAAGTTTGTGACAAGATAATAACTAAAGACATGGTCAAGTTTGTGACAAGATAATAACTAAAGACATGGTCAAGTTTGTGACAAGATAATAACTAAAGACATGGTCAAGTTTGTGACAAGATAATAACTAAAGACATGGTCAAGTTTGTGACAAGATAATAACTAAAGACATGGTCAAGTTTGTGACAAGATAATAACTAAAGACATGGTCAAGTTTGTGACAAGATAATAACTAAAGACATGGTCAAGTTTGTGACAAGATAATAACTAAAGACATGGTCAAGTTTGTGACAAGATAATAACTAAAGACATGGTCAAGTTTGTGACAAGATAATAACTAAAGACATGGTCAAGTTTGTGACAAGATAATAACTAAAGACATGGTCAAGTTTGTGACAAGATAATAACTAAAGACATGGTCAAGTTTGTGACAAGATAACTAAAGACATGGTCAAGTTTGTGACAAGATAATAACTAAAGACATGGTCAAGTTTGTGACAAGATAACTAAAGACTAAAGACATGGTCAAGTTTGTGACAAGATAATAACTAAAGACATGGTCAAGTTTGTGACAAGATAATAACTAAAGACATGGTCAAGTTTGTGACAAGATAAGATAACTAAAGACATGGTCAAGTTTGTGACAAGATAATAACTAAAGACATGGTCAAGTTTGTGACAAGATAATAACTAAAGACATGGTCAAGTTTGTGACAAGATAATAACTAAAGACATGGTCAAGTTTGTGACAAGATAATAACTAAAGACATGGTCAAGTTTGTTTGTGACAAGATAATAACTAAAGACATGGTCAAGTTTGTGACAAGATAATAACTAAAGACATGGTCAAGTTTGTGACAAGATAATAACTAAAGACATGGTCAAGTTTGTGACAAGATAAACTAAAGACATGGTCAAGTTTGTGACAAGATAATAACTAAAGACATGGTCAAGTTTGTGACAAGATAATAAAAAGACATGGTCAAGTTTGTGACAAGATAATAACTAAAGACATGGTCAAGTTTGTGACAAGATAATAACTAAAGACATGGTCAAGTTTGTGACAAGATAATAACTAAAGACATGGTCAAGTTTGTGACAAGATAATAACTAAAGACATGGTCAAGTTTGTGACAAGATAATAACTAAAGACATGGTCAAGTTTGTGACAAGATAATAACTAAAGACATGGTCAAGTTTGTGACAAGATAATAACTAAAGACATGGTCAAGTTTGTGACAAGATAATAACTAAAGACATGGTCAAGTTTGTGACAAGATAATAACTAAAGACATGGTCAAGTTTGTGACAAGATAATAACTAAAGACATGGTCAAGTTTGTGACAAGATAATAACTAAAGACATGGTCAAGTTTGTGACAAGATAATAACTAAAGACATGGTCAAGTTTGTGACAAGATAACTAAAGACATGGTCAAGTTTGTGACAAGATAATAACTAAAGACATGGTCAAGTTTGTGACAAGATAATAACTAAAGACATGGTCAAGTTTGTGACAAGATAATAACTAAAGACATGGTCAATTTGTGACAAGATAATGAAAGACATGGTCAAGTTTGTGACAAGATAACTAAAGACATGGTCAAGTTTGTGACAAGATAACTAAAGACATGGTCAAGTTTGACAAGATAATAACTAAAGACATGGTCAAGTTTGTGACAAGATAATAACTAAAGACATGGTCAAGTTTGTGACAAGATAATAACTAAAGACATGGTCAAGTTTGTGACAAGATAATTAAAAAGACATGGTCAAGTTTGTGACAAGATAATAACTAATAACATGGTCAAATTTGTGACAAGATAATAACTAAAGACATGGTCAAGTTTGTGACAAGATAATAACTAAAGACATGGTCAAGTTTGTGACAAGATAATAACTAAAGACATGGTCAAGTTTGTGACAAGATAATAACTAAAGAACATGGTCAGAGTTTGTGACAAGATAATAACTAAAGACATGATCAAGTTTCTGACAAGATAATAACTAAAGACATGGTCATATTTCTGACAAGATAATAACTAAAGCATGGTCAAGTTTGTGACAAGATAATAACTAAAGACATGGTCAAGTTTGTGACAAGATAATAACTAAAGACATGGTCATGTTTGTGACAAGATAATAACTAAAGACATGGTCAAGTTTGTGACAAGATAACTAAAGACATGGTCAAGTTTGTGACAAGATAATAACTAAAGACATGGTCAAGTTTGTGACAAGATAATAACTAAAGACATGGTCAAGTTTGTGACAAGATAATAACTAAAGACATGGTCAAGTTTGTGACAAGATAATAACTAAAGACATGGTCAAGTTTGTGACAAGATTGTAACTAAAGACATGGTCATGTTTGTGACAAGATAATAACTAAAGACATGGTCATGTTTGTGACAAGATAATAACTAAAGACATGGTCAAGTTTGTGACAAGATAATAACTAAAGACATGGTCAAGTTTGTGACAAGATAATAACTAAAGACATGGTCAAGTTTGTGACAAGATAATAACTAAAGACATGGTCAAGTTTGTGACAAGATAATAACTAAAGACATGGTCAAGTTTGTGACAAGATAACTAAAGACATGGTCAAGTTTGTGACAAGATAATAACTAAAGACATGGTCAAGTTTGTGACAAGATAATAACTAAAAGACATGGTCAAGTTTGTGACAAGATAATAACTAAAGACATGGTCAAGTTTGTGACAAGATAATATACTAAAGACATGGTCAAGTTTGTGACAAGATAATAACTAAAGACATGGTCAAGTTTGTGACAAGATAATAACTAAAGACATGGTCAAGTTTGTGACAAGATAATAACTAAAGACATGGTCAAGTTTGTGACAAGATAATAACTAAAGACATGGTCAAGTTTGTGACAAGATAATAACTAAAGACATGGTCAAGTTTGTGACAAGATAATAACTAAAGACATGGTCAAGTTTGTGACAAGATAATAACTAAAGACATGGTCAAGTTTGTGACAAGATAACTAAAGACATGGTCAAGTTTGTGACAAGATAATAACTAAAGACATGGTCAAGTTTGTGACAAGATAATAACTAAAGACATGGTCAAGTTTGTGACAAGATAATAACTAAAGACATGGTCATGTTTGTGACAAGATAATAACTAAAGACATGGTCAAGTTTGTGACAAGATAATAACTAAAGACATGGTCAAGTTTGTGACAAGATAATAACTAAAGACATGGTCAAGTTTGTGACAAGATAATAACTAAAGACATGGTCAAGTTTGTGACAAGATAATAACTAAAGACATGGTCAAGTTTGTGACAAGTCTAATAAAATTAAAGACTAAAGACATGGTCAAGTTTGTGACAAGATAATAACTAAAGACATGGTCAAGTTTGTGACAAGATAATAACCAAAGACATGGTCAATAACTTTGTGACAAGATAATAACTAAAGACATAATGTCAAGTTTGTGACAAGATAATAACTAAAGACATGGTCAAGTTTGTGACAAGATAATAACTAAAGACATGGTCAAGTTTGTGACAAGATAATAACTAAAGACATGGTCAAGTTTGTGACAAGATAATAACTAAAGACATGGTCAAGTTTGTGACAAGATAATAACTAAAGACATGGTCAAGTTTGTGACAAGATAATAACTAAAGACATGGTCAAGTTTGTGACAAGATAATAACTAAAGACATGGTCAAGTTTGTGACAAGATAATAACTAAAGACATGGTCAAGTTTGTGACAAGATAATAACTAAAGACATGGTCAAGTTTGTGACAAGATAATAACTAAAGACATGGTCAAGTTTGTGACAAGATAATAACTAAAGACATGGTCAAGTTTGTGACAAGATAATAACTAAAGACATGGTCAAGTTTGTGACAAGATAATAACTAAAGACATGGTCAAGTTTGTGACAAGATAATAACTAAAGACATGGTCATGTTTGTGACAAGATAATAACTAAAGACATGGTCAAGTTTGTGACAAGATAATAACTAAAGACATGGTCAAGTTTGTGACAAGATAATAACTAAAGACATGGTCAAGTTTGTGACAAGATAATAACTAAAGACATGGTCAAGTTTGTGACAAGATAATAACTAAAGACATGGTCAAGTTTGTGACAAGATAATAACTAAAGACATGGTCAAGTTTGTGACAAGATAATAACTAAAGACATGGTCATGTTTGTGACAAGATAATAACTAAAGACATGGTCAAGTTTGTGACAAGATAATAACTAAAGACATGGTCAAGTTTGTGACAAGATAATAACTAAAGACATGGTCAAGTTTGTGACAAGATAACTAAAGACATGGTCAAGTTTGTGACAAGATAACTAAAGACATGGTCAAGTTTGTGACAAGATAATAACTAAAGACATGGTCAAGTTTGTGACAAGATAATAACTAAAGACATGGTCAAGTTTGTGACAAGATAATAACTAAAGACATGGTCATGTTTGTGACAAGATAATAACTAAAGACATGGTCAAGTTTGTGACAAGATAATAACTAAAGACATGGTCAAGTTTGTGACAAGATAATAACTAAAGACATGGTCAAGTTTGTGACAAGATAATACAAGATAAAACTAAAGACATGGTCATATTTCTGACAAGATAATAACTAAAGACATGGTCAAGTTTGTGACAAGATAATAACTAAAGACATGGTCAAGTTTGTGACAAGATAATAACTAAAGACATGGTCAAGTTTGTGACAAGATAACTAAAGACATGGTCAAGTTTGTGACAAGATAATAAAAGACATGGTCAAGTTTGTGACAAGATAACTAAAGACATGGTCAAGTTTGTGACAAGATAATAACTAAAGACATGGTCAAGTTTGTGACAAGATAATAACTAAAGACATGGTCAAGTTTGTGACAAGATAATAACTAAAGACATGGTCAAGTTTGTGACAAGATAATAACTAAAGACATGGTCAAGTTTGTGACAAGATAATAACTAAAGACATGGTCAAGTTTGTGACAAGATAATAACTAAAGACATGGTCAAGTTTGTGACAAGATAATAACCAAAGACATGGTCAAGTTTGTGACAAGATAAATAACGAAGACACTGGTCAAGTTTGTGACAAGATAATAAATAAAGACATGGTCAAGTTTGTGACAAGATAATAACTAAAGACATGGTCAAGTTTGTGACAAGATTGTAACTAAAGACATGGTCAAGTTTGTGACAAGATAATAACTAAAGACATGGTCAAGTTTGTGACAAGATAATAACTAAAGACATGGTCAAGTTTGTGACAAGATAATAACTAAAGACATGGTCAAGTTTGTGACAAGATAATAACTAAAGACATGGTCAAGTTTGTGACAAGATAATAACTAAAGACATGGTCAAGTTTGTGACAAGATAATGAAAGACATGGTCAAGTTTGTGACAAGATAATAAAACTAAAGACATGGTCAAGTTTGTGACAAGATAATAACCAAAGACATGGTCAAGTTTGTGACAAGATAATAACTAAAGACATGGTCAAGTTTGTGACAAGATAATAACTAAAGACATGGTCAAGTTTGTGACAAGATAACTAAAGACATGGTCAAGTTTGTGACAAGATAACTACTAAAGACATGGTCAAGTTTGTGACAGAGAAGATAACTAAAGACATGGTCAAGTTTGTGACAAGATAATAACTAAAGACATGGTCAAGTTTGTGACAAGATAATAACTAAAGACATGGTCAAGTTTGTGACAAGATAATAAACTAAAGACATGGTCAAGTTTGTGACAAGATAATAACTAAAGACATGGTCATGTTTGTGACAAGATAATAACTAAAGACATGGTCATGTTTGTGACAAGATAATAACTAAAGACATGGTCAAGTTTGTGACAAGATAATAACTAAAGACATGGTCAAGTTTGTGACAAGATAATAAGTAAAGACATGGTCAAGTTTGTGACAAGATAATAACTAAAGACATGGTCAAGTTTTGTGACAAGATAATAACTAAAGACATGGTCAAGTTTGTGACAAGATAATAACTAAAGACATGGTCAAGTTTGTGACAAGATAATAACTAAAGACATGGTCAAGTTTGTGACAAGATAATAACTAAAGACATGGTCAAGTTTGTGACAAGATAATAACTAAAGACATGGTCAAGTTTGTGACAAGATAATAACTAAAGACATGGTCAAGTTTGTGACAAGATAATAACTAAAGACATGGTCAAGTTTGTGACAAGATAATAACTAAAGACATGGTCAAGTTTGTGACAAGATAATAACTAAAGACATGGTCAAGTTTGTGACAAGATAATAACTAAAGACATGGTCAAGTTTGTGACAAGATAATAACTAAAGACATGGTCAAGTTTGTGACAAGATAATAACTAAAGACATGGTCAAGTTTGTGACAAGATAATAACTAAAGACATGGTCAAGTTTGTGACAAGATAATAACTAAAGACATGGTCAAGTTTGTGACAAGATAATAACTAAAGACATGGTCAAGTTTGTGACAAGATAATAACTAAAGACATGGTCAAGTTTGTGACAAGATAATAACTAAAGACATGGTCAAGTTTGTGACAAGATAAGCTAACTAAAGACATGGTCAAGTTTGTGACAAGATAATAACTAAAGACATGGTCAAGTTTGTGACAAAATAATAACTAAAGACATGATCAAGTTTGTGACAAGATAATAACTAAAGACATGATCAAGTTTCTGACAAGATAATAACTAAAGACATGGTCATATTTCTGACAAGATAATAACTAAAGACATGGTCAAGTTTGTGACAAGATAATAACTAAAGACATGGTCAAGTTTGTGACAAGATAATAACTAAAGACATGGTCAAGTTTGTGACAAGATAATAACTAAAGACATGGTCAAGTTTGTGACAAGATAACTAAAGACATGGTCAAGTTTGTGACAAGATAATAACTAAAGACATGGTCAAGTTTGTGACAAGATAATAACTAAAGACATGGTCAAGTTTGTGACAAGATAATAACTAAAGACATGGTCAAGTTTGTGACAAGATAATAACTAAAGACATGGTCAAGTTTGTGACAAGATAATAACTAAAGACATGGTCAAGTTTGTGACAAGATAATAACTAAAGACATGGTCAAGTTTGTGACAAGATAAATAACTAAAGACATGGTCATGTTTGTGACAAGATAATAACTAAAGACATGGTCAAGTTTGTGACAAGATAATAACTAAAGACATGGTCAAGTTTGTGACAAGATAACTAAAGACATGGTCAAGTTTGTGACAAGATAATAACTAAAGACATGGTCAAGTTTGTGACAAGATAATAACTAAAGACATGGTCAAGTTTGTGACAAGATAATAACTAAAGACATGGTCAAGTTTGTGACAAGATAATAACTAAAGACATGGTCAAGTTTGTGACAAGATAATAACTAAAGACATGGTCAAGTTTGTGACAAGATAATAACTAAAGACATGGTCAAGTTTGTGACAAGATAATAACTAAAGACATGGTCAAGTTTGTGACAAGATAATAACTAAAGACATGGTCAAGTTTGTGACAAGATAATAACTAAAGACATGGTCAAGTTTGTGACAAGATAATAACTAAAGACATGGTCAAGTTTGTGACAAGATAATAACTAAAGACATGGTCAAGTTTGTGACAAGATAATAACTAAAGACATGGTCAAGTTTGTGACAAGATAATAACTAAAGACATGGTCAAGTTTGTGACAAGATAATAACTAAAGACATGGTCAAGTTTGTGACAAGATAATAACTAAAGACATGGTCAAGTTTGTGACAAGATAATAACTAAAGACATGGTCAAGTTTGTGACAAGATAATAACTAAAGACATGGTCAAGTTTGTGACAAGATAATAACTAAAGACATGGTCAAGTTTGTGACAAGATAATAAAAAGACATGGTCAAGTTTGTGACAAGATAATAACTAAAGACATGGTCAAGTTTGTGACAAGATAATAACTAAAGACATGGTCATAAGTTTGTGACAAGATAATAACTAAAGACATGGTCAAGTTTGTGACAAGATAATAACTAAAGACATGGTCAAGTTTGTGACAAGATAATAACTAAAGACATGGTCAAGTTTGTGACAAGATAACTAAAGACATGGTCAAGTTTGTGACAAGATAATAACTAAAGACATGGTCAAGTTTGTGACAAGATAATAACTAAAGACATGGTCAAGTTTGTGACAAGATAATAACTAAAGACATGGTCAAGTTTGTGACAAGATAATAACTAAAGACATGGTCAAGTTTGTGACAAGATAATAACTAAAGACATGGTCAAGTTTGTGACAAGATAATAACTAAAGACATGGTCAAGTTTGTGACAAGATAATAACTAAAGACATGGTCAAGTTTGTGACAAGATAATAACTAAAGACATGGTCAAGTTTGTGACAAGATAATAACTAAAGACATGGTCAAGTTTGTGACAAGATAATAACTAAAGACATGGTCAAGTTTGTGACAAGATAATAACTAAAGACATGGTCAAGTTTGTGACAAGATAATAACTAAAGACATGGTCAAGTTTGTGACAAGATAATAACTAAAGACATGGTCAAGTTTGTGACAAGATAACTAAAGACATGGTCAAGTTTGTGACAAGATAATAACTAAAGACATGGTCAAGTTTGTGACAAGATAATAACTAAAGACATGGTCAAGTTTGTGACAAGATAATAACTAAAGACATGGTCAAGTTTGTGACAAGATAACCAAAGACATGGTCAAGTTTGTGACAAGATAATAACTAAAGACATGGTCAAGTTTGTGACAAGATAATAACTAAAGACATGGTCAAGTTTGTGACAAGATAATAACTAAAGACATGGTCAAGTTTGTGACAAGATAATAACTAAAGACATGGTCAAGTTTGTGACAAGATAACTAAAGACATGGTCAAGTTTGTGACAAGATAATAACTAAAGACATGGTCAAGTTTGTGACAAGATAATAACTAAAGACATGGTCAAGTTTGTGACAAGATAATAACTAAAGACATGGTCAAGTTTGTGACAAGATAATAACTAAAGACATGGTCAAGTTTGTGACAAGATAATAACTAAAGACATGGTCAAGTTTGTGACAAGATAATAACTAAAGACATGGTCAAGTTTGTGACAAGATAATAACTAAAGACATGGTCAAGTTTGTGACAAGATAATAACTAAAGACATGGTCAAGTTTGTGACAAGATAATAACTAAAGACATGGTCAAGTTTGTGACAAGATAATAACTAAAGACATGGTCAAGTTTGTGACAAGATAATAACTAAAGACATGGTCAAGTTTGTGACAAGATAATAACTAAAGACATGGTCAAGTTTGTGACAAGATAATAACTAAAGACATGGTCAAGTTTGTGACAAGATAATAACTAAAGACATGGTCAAGTTTGTGACAAGATAACTAAAGACATGGTCAAGTTTGTGACAAGATAATAACTAAAGACATGGTCAAGTTTGTGACAAGATAATAACTAAAGACATGGTCAAGTTTGTGACAAGATAATAACTAAAGACATGGTCAAGTTTGTGACAAGATAATAACTAAAGACATGGTCAAGTTTGTGACAAGATAATAACTAAAGACATGGTCAAGTTTGTGACAAGATAATAACTAAAGACATGGTCAAGTTTGTGACAAGATAATAACTAAAGACATGGTCAAGTTTGTGACAAGATAATAACTAAAGACATGGTCAAGTTTGTGACAAGATAATAACTAAAGACATGGTCAAGTTTGTGACAAGATAATAACATGGTCAAGTTTGGACAAGATTGTGAGAAGATAACTAAAGACATGGTCAAGTTTGTGACAAGATATAACTAAAGACATGGTCAAGTTTGTGACAAGATAATAACTAAAGACATGGTCAAGTTTGTGACAAGATAATAACTAAAGACATGGTCAAGTTTGTGACAAGATAATAACTAAAGACATGGTCAAGTTTGTGACAAGATAATAAAAAGACATGGTCAAGTTTGTGACAAGATAATAACTAAAGACATGGTCAAGTTTGTGACAAGATAATAACTAAAGACATGGTCAAGTTTGTGACAAGATAATAACTAAAGACATGGTCAAGTTTGTGACAAGATAATAACTAAAGACATGGTCAAGTTTGTGACAAGATAATAACTAAAGACATGGTCAAGTTTGTGACAAGATAATAACTAAAGACATGGTCAAGTTTGTGACAAGATAATAACTAAAGACATGGTCAAGTTTGTGACAAGATAATAACTAAAGACATGGTCAAGTTTGTGACAAGATAATAACTAAAGACATGGTCAAGTTTGTGACAAGATAATAACTAAAGACATGGTCAAGTTTGTGACAAGATAATAACTAAAGACATGGTCAAGTTTGTGACAAGATAATAACTAAAGACATGGTCAAGTTTGTGACAAGATAATAACTAAAGACATGGTCAAGTTTGTGACAAGATAATAACTAAAGACATGGTCAAGTTTGTGACAAGATAATAACTAAAGACATGGTCAAGTTTGTGACAAGATAATAACTAAAGACATGGTCAAGTTTGTGACAAGATAATAACTAAAGACATGGTCAAGTTTGTGACAAGATAATAACTAAAGACATGGTCAAGTTTGTGACAAGATAATAACTAAAGACATGGTCAAGTTTGTGACAAGATAATAACTAAAGACATGGTCAAGTTTGTGACAAGATAATAACTAAAGACATGGTCAAGTTTGTGACAAGATAATAACTAAAGACATGGTCAAGTTTGTGACAAGATAATAACTAAAGACATGGTCAAGTTTGTGACAAGATAATAACTAAAGACATGGTCAAGTTTGTGACAAGATAACTAAAGACATGGTCAAGTTTGTGACAAGATAATAACTAAAGACATGGTCAAGTTTGTGACAAGATAATAACTAAAGACATGGTCAAGTTTGTGACAAGATAATAACTAAAGACATGGTCATGTTTGTGACAAGATAATAACTAAAGACATGGTCAAGTTTGTGACAAGATAATAACTAAAGACATGGTCAAGTTTGTGACAAGATAATAACTAAAGACATGGTCAAGTTTGTGACAAGATAATAACTAAAGACATGGTCAAGTTTGTGACAAGATAATAACTAAAGACATGGTCAAGTTTGTGACAAGATAATAACTAAAGACATGGTCAAGTTTGTGACAAGATAATAACTAAAGACATGGTCAAGTTTGTGACAAGATAATAACTAAAGACATGGTCAAGTTTGTGACAAGATAATAACTAAAGACATGGTCAAGTTTGTGACAAGATAATAACTAAAGACATGGTCAAGTTTGTGACAAGATAACTAAAGAAGACATGGTCAAGTTTGTGACAAGATAATAACTAAAGACATGGTCAAGTTTGTGACAAGATAATAACTAAAGACATGGTCAAAGTTTGTGACAAGATAAGATAATAACTAAAGACATGGTCAAGTTTGTGACAAGATAATAACTAAAGACATGGTCAAGTTTGTGACAAGATAATAACTAAAGACATGGTCAAGTTTGTGACAAGATAATAACTAAAGACATGGTCAAGTTTGTGACAAGATAATAACTAAAGACATGGTCAAGTTTGTGACAAGATAATAACTAAAGACATGGTCAAGTTTGTGACAAGATAATAACTAAAGACATGGTCAAGTTTGTGACAAGATAATAACATGGTCAAGTAAAGACATGGTCAAGTTTGTGACAAGATAATAACTAAAGACATGGTCAAGTTTGTGACAAGATAATAACTAAAGACATGGTCAAGTTTGTGACAAGATAATAACTAAAGACATGGTCAAGTTTGTGACAAGATAATAACTAAAGACATGGTCAAGTTTGTGACAAGATAATAACTAAAGACATGGTCAAGTTTGTGACAAGATAATAACTAAAGACATGGTCAAGTTTGTGACAAGATAATAACTAAAGACATGGTCAAGTTTGTGACAAGATAACTAAAGACATGGTCAAGTTTGTGACAAGATAATAACTAAAGACATGGTCAAGTTTGTGACAAGATAATAACTAAAGACATGGTCAAGTTTGTGACAAGATAATAACTAAAGACATGGTCAAGTTTGTGACAAGATAATAACTAAAGACATGGTCAAGTTTGTGACAAGATAATAACTAAAGACATGGTCAAGTTTGTGACAAGATAATAACTAAAGACATGGTCAAGTTTGTGACAAGATAATAACTAAAGACATGGTCAAGTTTGTGACAAGATAATAACTAAAGACATGGTCAAGTTTGTGACAAGATAATAACTAAAGACATGGTCAAGTTTGTGACAAGATAATAACTAAAGACATGGTCAAGTTTGTGACAAGATAATAACTAAAGACATGGTCAAGTTTGTGACAAGATAATAACTAAAGACATGGTCAAGTTTGTGACAAGATAATAACTAAAGACATGGTCAAGTTTGTGACAAGATAACTAAAGACATGGTCAAGTTTGTGACAAGATAATAACTAAAGACATGGTCAAGTTTGTGACAAGATAATAACTAAAGACATGGTCAAGTTTGTGACAAGATAATAACTAAAGACATGGTCAAGTTTGTGACAAGATAATAACTAAAGACATGGTCAAGTTTGTGACAAGATAATAACTAAAGACATGGTCAAGTTTGTGACAAGATAATAACTAAAGACATGGTCAAGACATGGTCATGGTCAAGTTTGTGACAAGATAACTAAAGACATGGTCAAGTTTGTGACAAGATAATAACTAAAGACATGGTCAAGTTTGTGACAAGATAATAACTAAAGACATGGTCAAGTTTGTGACAAGATAATAACTAAAGACATGGTCAAGTTTGTGACAAGATAATAACTAAAGACATGGTCAAGTTTGTGACAAGATAATAACTAAAGACATGGTCAAGTTTGTGACAAGATAATAACTAAAGACATGGTCAAGTTTGTGACAAGATAATAACTAAAGACATGGTCAAGTTTGTGACAAGATAATAACTAAAGACATGGTCAAGTTTGTGACAAGATAATAACTAAAGACATGGTCAAGTTTGTGACAAGATAACTAAAGACATGGTCAAGTTTGTGACAAGATAATAACTAAAGACATGGTCAAGTTTGTGACAAGATAATAACTAAAGACATGGTCAAGTTTGTGACAAGATAATAACTAAAGACATGGTCAAGTTTGTGACAAGATAATAACTAAAGACATGGTCAAGTTTGTGACAAGATAATAACTAAAGACATGGTCAAGTTTGTGACAAGATAATAACTAAAGACATGGTCAAGTTTGTGACAAGATAATAACTAAAGACATGGTCAAGTTTGTGACAAGATAATAACTAAAGACATGGTCAAGTTTGTGACAAGATAATAACTAAAGACATGGTCAAGTTTGTGACAAGATAATAACTAAAGACATGGTCAAGTTTGTGACAAGATAATAACTAAAGACATGGTCAAGTTTGTGACAAGATAATAACTAAAGACATGGTCAAGTTTGTGACAAGATAATAACTAAAGACATGGTCAAGTTTGTGACAAGATAATAACTAAAGACATGGTCAAGTTTGTGACAAGATAATAACTAAAGACATGGTCAAGTTTGTGACAAGATAATAACTAAAGACATGGTCAAGTTTGTGACAAGATAATAACTAAAGACATGGTCAAGTTTGTGACAAGATAATAACTAAAGACATGGTCAAGTTTGTGACAAGATAACTAAAGACATGGTCAAGTTTGTGACAAGATAATAACTAAAGACATGGTCAAGTTTGTGACAAGATAATAACTAAAGACATGGTCAAGTTTGTGACAAGATAATAACTAAAGACATGGTCAAGTTTGTGACAAGATAATAACTAAAGACATGGTCAAGTTTGTGACAAGATAATAACTAAAGACATGGTCAAGTTTGTGACAAGATAATAACTAAAGACATGGTCAAGTTTGTGACAAGATAATAACTAAAGACATGGTCAAGTTTGTGACAAGATAATAACTAAAGACATGGTCAAGTTTGTGACAAGATAATAACTAAAGACATGGTCAAGTTTGTGACAAGATAATAACTAAAGACATGGTCAAGTTTGTGACAAGATAATAACTAAAGACATGGTCAAGTTTGTGACAAGATAATAACTAAAGACATGGTCAAGTTTGTGACAAGATAATAACTAAAGACATGGTCAAGTTTGTGACAAGATAATAACTAAAGACATGGTCAAGTTTGTGACAAGATAACTAAAGACATGGTCAAGTTTGTGACAAGATAACTAAAGACATGGTCAAGTTTGTGACAAGATAACTAAAGACATGGTCAAGTTTGTGACAAGATAATAACTAAAGACATGGTCAAGTTTGTGACAAGATAATAACTAAAGACATGGTCAAGTTTGTGACAAGATAATAACTAAAGACATGGTCAAGTTTGTGACAAGATAATAACTAAAGACATGGTCAAGTTTGTGACAAGATAATAACTAAAGACATGGTCAAGTTTGTGACAAGATAATAACTAAAGACATGGTCAAGTTTGTGACAAGATAATAACTAAAGACATGGTCAAGTTTGTGACAAGATAATAACTAAAGACATGGTCAAGTTTGTGACAAGATAATAACTAAAGACATGGTCAAGTTTGTGACAAGATAATAACTAAAGACATGGTCAAGTTTGTGACAAGATAATAACTAAAGACATGGTCAAGTTTGTGACAAGATAATAACTAAAGACATGGTCAAGTTTGTGACAAGATAATAACTAAAGACATGGTCAAGTTTGTGACAAGATAATAACTAAAGACATGGTCAAGTTTGTGACAAGATAATAACTAAAGACATGGTCAAGTTTGTGACAAGATAATAACTAAAGACATGGTCAAGTTTGTGACAAGATAATAACTAAAGACATGGTCAAGTTTGTGACAAGATAATAACTAAAGACATGGTCAAGTTTGTGACAAGATAATAACTAAAGACATGGTCAAGTTTGTGACAAGATAATAACTTGGTCAAGTTTGTGACAAGATAACTAAAGACATGGTCAAGTTTGTGACAAGATAATAACTAAAGACATGGTCAAGTTTGTGACAAGATAATAACTAAAGACATGGTCAAGTTTGTGACAAGATAATAACTAAAGACATGGTCAAGTTTGTGACAAGATAATAACTAAAGACATGGTCAAGTTTGTGACAAGATAATAACTAAAGACATGGTCAAGTTTGTGACAAGATAATAACTAAAGACATGGTCAAGTTTGTGACAAGATAATAACTAAAGACATGGTCAAGTTTGTGACAAGATAATAACTAAAGACATGGTCAAGTTTGTGACAAGATAATAACTAAAGACATGGTCAAGTTTGTGACAAGATAATAACTAAAGACATGGTCAAGTTTGTGACAAGATAATAACTAAAGACATGGTCAAGTTTGTGACAAGATAATAACTAAAGACATGGTCAAGTTTGTGACAAGATAATAACTAAAGACATGGTCAAGTTTGTGACAAGATAATAACTAAAGACATGGTCAAGTTTGTGACAAGATAATAACTAAAGACATGGTCAAGTTTGTGACAAGATAATAACTAAAGACATGGTCAAGTTTGTGACAAGATAACTAAAGACATGGTCAAGTTTGTGACAAGATAATAACTAAAGACATGGTCAAGTTTGTGACAAGATAATAACTAAAGACATGGTCAAGTTTGTGACAAGATAATAACTAAAGACATGGTCAAGTTTGTGACAAGATAATAACTAAAGACATGGTCAAGTTTGTGACAAGATAATAACTAAAGACATGGTCAAGTTTGTGACAAGATAATAACTAAAGACATGGTCAAGTTTGTGACAAGATAATAACTAAAGACATGGTCAAGTTTGTGACAAGATAATAACTAAAGACATGGTCAAGTTTGTGACAAGATAATAAAGATAAAGACATGGTCAAGTTTGTGACAAGATAATAACTAAAGACATGGTCAAGTTTGTGACAAGATAATAACTAAAGACATGGTCAAGTTTGTGACAAGATAATAACTAAAGACATGGTCAAGTTTGTGACAAGATAATAACTAAAGACATGGTCAAGTTTGTGACAAGATAATAACTAAAGACATGGTCAAGTTTGTGACAAGATAATAACTAAAGACATGGTCAAGTTTGTGACAAGATAATAACTAAAGACATGGTCAAGTTTGTGACAAGATAATAACTAAAGACATGGTCAAGTTTGTGACAAGATAATAACTAAAGACATGGTCAAGTTTGTGACAAGATAATAACTAAAGACATGGTCAAGTTTGTGACAAGATAATAACTAAAGACATGGTCAAGTTTGTGACAAGATAATAACTAAAGACATGGTCAAGTTTGTGACAAGATAATAACTAAAGACATGGTCAAGTTTGTGACAAGATAATAACTAAAGACATGGTCAAGTTTGTGACAAGATAATAACTAAAGACATGGTCAAGTTTGTGACAAGATAACTAAAGACATGGTCAAGTTTGTGACAAGATAATAACTAAAGACATGGTCAAGTTTGTGACAAGATAATAACTAAAGACATGGTCAAGTTTGTGACAAGATAATAACTAAAGACATGGTCAAGTTTGTGACAAGATAATAACTAAAGACATGGTCAAGTTTGTGACAAGATAATAACTAAAGACATGGTCAAGTTTGTGACAAGATAATGGTCAACTAAAGACATGGTCAAGTTTGTGACAAGATAATAACTAAAGACATGGTCAAGTTTGTGACAAGATAATAACTAAAGACATGGTCAAGTTTGTGACAAGATAATAACTAAAGACATGGTCAAGTTTGTGACAAGATAATAACTAAAGACATGGTCAAGTTTGTGACAAGATAATAACTAAAGACATGGTCAAGTTTGTGACAAGATAATAACTAAAGACATGGTCAAGTTTGTGACAAGATAATAACTAAAGACATGGTCAAGTTTGTGACAAGATAACTAAAGACATGGTCAAGTTTGTGACAAGATAATAACTAAAGACATGGTCAAGTTTGTGACAAGATAATAACTAAAGACATGGTCAAGTTTGTGACAAGATAATAACTAAAGACATGGTCAAGTTTGTGACAAGATAATAACTAAAGACATGGTCAAGTTTGTGACAAGATAATAACTAAAGACATGGTCAAGTTTGTGACAAGATAATAACTAAAGACATGGTCAAGTTTGTGACAAGATAATAACTAAAGACATGGTCAAGTTTGTGACAAGATAACTAAAGACATGGTCAAGTTTGTGACAAGATAATAACTAAAGACATGGTCAAGTTTGTGACAAGATAATAACTAAAGACATGGTCAAGTTTGTGACAAGATAATAACTAAAGACATGGTCAAGTTTGTGACAAGATAATAACTAAAGACATGGTCAAGTTTGTGACAAGATAATAACTAAAGACATGGTCAAGTTTGTGACAAGATAATAACTAAAGACATGGTCAAGTTTGTGACAAGATAATAACTAAAGACATGGTCAAGTTTGTGACAAGATAATAACTAAAGACATGGTCAAGTTTGTGACAAGATAATAACTAAAGACATGGTCAAGTTTGTGACAAGATAATAACTAAAGACATGGTCAAGTTTGTGACAAGATAATAACTAAAGACATGGTCAAGTTTGTGACAAGATAATAACTAAAGACATGGTCAAGTTTGTGACAAGATAATAACTAAAGACATGGTCAAGTTTGTGACAAGATAATAACTAAAGACATGGTCAAGTTTGTGACAAGATAATAACTAAAGACATGGTCAAGTTTGTGACAAGATAATAACTAAAGACATGGTCAAGTTTGTGACAAGATAATAACTAAAGACATGGTCAAGTTTGTGACAAGATAATAACTAAAGACATGGTCAAGTTTGTGACAAGATAATAACTAAAGACATGGTCAAGTTTGTGACAAGATAATAACTAAAGACATGGTCAAGTTTGTGACAAGATAATAACTAAAGACATGGTCAAGTTTGTGACAAGATAATAACTAAAGACATGGTCAAGTTTGTGACAAGATAATAACTAAAGACATGGTCAAGTTTGTGACAAGATAATAACTAAAGACATGGTCAAGTTTGTGACAAGATAATAACTAAAGACATGGTCAAGTTTGTGACAAGATAATAACTAAAGACATGGTCAAGTTTGTGACAAGATAATAACTAAAGACATGGTCAAGTTTGTGACAAGATAATAACTAAAGACATGGTCAAGTTTGTGACAAGATAATAACTAAAGACATGGTCAAGTTTGTGACAAGATAATAACTAAAGACATGGTCAAGTTTGTGACAAGATAATAACTAAAGACATGGTCAAGTTTGTGACAAGATAATAACTAAAGACATGGTCAAGTTTGTGACAAGATAATAACTAAAGACATGGTCAAGTTTGTGACAAGATAATAACTAAAGACATGGTCAAGTTTGTGACAAGATAATAACTAAAGACATGGTCAAGTTTGTGACAAGATAATAACTAAAGACATGGTCAAGTTTGTGACAAGATAATAACTAAAGACATGGTCAAGTTTGTGACAAGATAATAACTAAAGACATGGTCAAGTTTGTGACAAGATAATAACTAAAGACATGGTCAAGTTTGTGACAAGATAATAACTAAAGACATGGTCAAGTTTGTGACAAGATAATAACTAAAGACATGGTCAAGTTTGTGACAAGATAATAACTAAAGACATGGTCAAGTTTGTGACAAGATAATAACTAAAGACATGGTCAAGTTTGTGACAAGATAATAACTAAAGACATGGTCAAGTTTGTGACAAGATAATAACTAAAGACATGGTCAAGTTTGTGACAAGATAATAACTAAAGACATGGTCAAGTTTGTGACAAGATAATAACTAAAGACATGGTCAAGTTTGTGACAAGATAATAACTAAAGACATGGTCAAGTTTGTGACAAGATAATAACTAAAGACATGGTCAAGTTTGTGACAAGATAATAACTAAAGACATGGTCAAGTTTGTGACAAGATAATAACTAAAGACATGGTCAAGTTTGTGACAAGATAATAACTAAAGACATGGTCAAGTTTGTGACAAGATAATAACTAAAGACATGGTCAAGTTTGTGACAAGATAATAACTAAAGACATGGTCAAGTTTGTGACAAGATAATAACTAAAGACATGGTCAAGTTTGTGACAAGATAATAACTAAAGACATGGTCAAGTTTGTGACAAGATAATAACTAAAGACATGGTCAAGTTTGTGACAAGATAATAACTAAAGACATGGTCAAGTTTGTGACAAGATAATAACTAAAGACATGGTCAAGTTTGTGACAAGATAATAACTAAAGACATGGTCAAGTTTGTGACAAGATAATAACTAAAGACATGGTCAAGTTTGTGACAAGATAATAACTAAAGACATGGTCAAGTTTGTGACAAGATAATAACTAAAGACATGGTCAAGTTTGTGACAAGATAATAACTAAAGACATGGTCAAGTTTGTGACAAGATAATAACTAAAGACATGGTCAAGTTTGTGACAAGATAATAACTAAAGACATGGTCAAGTTTGTGACAAGATAATAACAAGTTTGTGACAAAAAGACATGGTCAAGTTTGTGACAAGATAATAACTAAAGACATGGTCAAGTTTGTGACAAGATAATAACTAAAGACATGGTCAAGTTTGTGACAAGATAATAACTAAAGACATGGTCAAGTTTGTGACAAGATAATAACTAAAGACATGGTCAAGTTTGTGACAAGATAACTAAAGACATGGTCAAGTTTGTGACAAGATAATAACTAAAGACATGGTCAAGTTTGTGACAAGATAATAACTAAAGACATGGTCAAGTTTGTGACAAGATAATAACTAAAGACATGGTCAAGTTTGTGACAAGATAATAACTAAAGACATGGTCAAGTTTGTGACAAGATAATAACTAAAGACATGGTCAAGTTTGTGACAAGATAATAACTAAAGACATGGTCAAGTTTGTGACAAGATAATAACTAAAGACATGGTCAAGTTTGTGACAAGATAATAACTAAAGACATGGTCAAGTTTGTGACAAGATAATAACTAAAGACATGGTCAAGTTTGTGACAAGATAATAACTAAAGACATGGTCAAAGACATGGTTGTGACAAGATAAACTAAAGACATGGTCAAGTTTGTGACAAGATAATAACTAAAGACATGGTCAAGTTTGTGACAAGATAATAACTAAAGACATGGTCAAGTTTGTGACAAGATAATAACTAAAGACATGGTCAAGTTTGTGACAAGATAATAACTAAAGACATGGTCAAGTTTGTGACAAGATAATAACTAAAGACATGGTCAAGTTTGTGACAAGATAATAACTAAAGACATGGTCAAGTTTGTGACAAGATAATAACTAAAGACATGGTCAAGTTTGTGACAAGATAATAACTAAAGACATGGTCAAGTTTGTGACAAGATAATAACTAAAGACATGGTCAAGTTTGTGACAAGATAACTAAAGACATGGTCAAGTTTGTGACAAGATAATAACTAAAGACATGGTCAAGTTTGTGACAAGATAATAACTAAAGACATGGTCAAGTTTGTGACAAGATAATAACTAAAGACATGGTCAAGTTTGTGACAAGATAATAACTAAAGACATGGTCAAGTTTGTGACAAGATAATAACTAAAGACATGGTCAAGTTTGTGACAAGATAATAACTAAAGACATGGTCAAGTTTGTGACAAGATAATAACTAAAGACATGGTCAAGTTTGTGACAAGATAATAACTAAAGACATGGTCAAGTTTGTGACAAGATAATAACTAAAGACATGGTCAAGTTTGTGACAAGATAATAACTAAAGACATGGTCAAGTTTGTGACAAGATAATAACTAAAGACATGGTCAAGTTTGTGACAAGATAATAACTAAAGACATGGTCAAGTTTGTGACAAGATAATAACTAAAGACATGGTCAAGTTTGTGACAAGATAATAACTAAAGACATGGTCAAGTTTGTGACAAGATAATAACTAAAGACATGGTCAAGTTTGTGACAAGATAATAACTAAAGACATGGTCAAGTTTGTGACAAGATAATAACTAAAGACATGGTCAAGTTTGTGACAAGATAATAACTAAAGACATGGTCAAGTTTGTGACAAGATAATAACTAAAGACATGGTCAAGTTTGTGACAAGATAATAACTAAAGACATGGTCAAGTTTGTGACAAGATAATAACTAAAGACATGGTCAAGTTTGTGACAAGATTTAAAGACATGGTCACAAGATAATAACTAAAGACATGGTCAAGTTTGTGACAAGATAACTAAAGACATGGTCAAGTTTGTGACAAGATAATAACTAAAGACATGGTCAAGTTTGTGACAAGATAATAACTAAAGACATGGTCAAGTTTGTGACAAGATAATAACTAAAGACATGGTCAAGTTTGTGACAAGATAATAACTAAAGACATGGTCAAGTTTGTGACAAGATAATAACTAAAGACATGGTCAAGTTTGTGACAAGATAATAACTAAAGACATGGTCAAGTTTGTGACAAGATAATAACTAAAGACATGGTCAAGTTTGTGACAAGATAATAACTAAAGACATGGTCAAGTTTGTGACAAGATAATAACTAAAGACATGGTCAAGTTTGTGACAAGATAATAACTAAAGACATGGTCAAGTTTGTGACAAGATAATAACTAAAGACATGGTCAAGTTTGTGACAAGATAATAACTAAAGACATGGTCAAGTTTGTGACAAGATAATAACTAAAGACATGGTCAAGTTTGTGACAAGATAATAACTAAAGACATGGTCAAGTTTGTGACAAGATAATAACTAAAGACATGGTCAAGTTTGTGACAAGATAATAACTAAAGACATGGTCAAGTTTGTGACAAGATAATAACTAAAGACATGGTCAAGTTTGTGACAAGATAATAACTAAAGACATGGTCAAGTTTGTGACAAGATAATAACTAAAGACATGGTCAAGTTTGTGACAAGATAATAACTAAAGACATGGTCAAGTTTGTGACAAGATAACTAAAGACATGGTCAAGTTTGTGACAAGATTGTAACTAAAGACATGGTCAAGTTTGTGACAAGATAATAACTAAAGACATGGTCAAGTTTGTGACAAGATAATAACTAAAGACATGGTCAAGTTTGTGACAAGATAATAACTAAAGACATGGTCAAGTTTGTGACAAGATAATAACTAAAGACATGGTCAAGTTTGTGACAAGATAATAACTAAAGACATGGTCAAGTTTGTGACAAGATAATAACTAAAGACATGGTCAAGTTTGTGACAAGATAATAACTAAAGACATGGTCAAGTTTGTGACAAGATAATAACTAAAGACATGGTCAAGTTTGTGACAAGATAATAACTAAAGACATGGTCAAGTTTGTGACAAGATAATAACTAAAGACATGGTCAAGTTTGTGACAAGATAATAACTAAAGACATGGTCAAGTTTGTGACAAGATAATAACTAAAGACATGGTCAAGTTTGTGACAAGATAATAACTAAAGACATGGTCAAGTTTGTGACAAGATAATAACTAAAGACATGGTCAAGTTTGTGACAAGATAATAACTAAAGACATGGTCAAGTTTGTGACAAGATAATAACTAAAGACATGGTCAAGTTTGTGACAAGATAATAACTAAAGACATGGTCAAGTTTGTGACAAGATAATAACTAAAGACATGGTCAAGTTTGTGACAAGATAATAACTAAAGACATGGTCAAGTTTGTGACAAGATAATAACTAAAGACATGGTCAAGTTTGTGACAAGATAATAACTAAAGACATGGTCAAGTTTGTGACAAGATAATAACTAAAGACATGGTCAAGTTTGTGACAAGATAATAACTAAAGACATGGTCAAGTTTGTGACAAGATAATAACTAAAGACATGGTCAAGTTTGTGACAAGATAATAACTAAAGACATGGTCAAGTTTGTGACAAGATAATAACTAAAGACATGGTCAAGTTTGTGACAAGATAATAACTAAAGACATGGTCAAGTTTGTGACAAGATAATAACTAAAGACATGGTCAAGTTTGTGACAAGATAATAACTAAAGACATGGTCAAGTTTGTGACAAGATAATAACTAAAGACATGGTCAAGTTTGTGACAAGATAATAACTAAAGACATGGTCAAGTTTGTGACAAGATAATAACTAAAGACATGGTCAAGTTTGTGACAAGATAATAACTAAAGACATGGTCAAGTTTGTGACAAGATAATAACTAAAGACATGGTCAAGTTTGTGACAAGATAATAACTAAAGACATGGTCAAGTTTGTGACAAGATAATAACTAAAGACATGGTCAAGTTTGTGACAAGATAATAACTAAAGACATGGTCAAGTTTGTGACAAGATAATAACTAAAGACATGGTCAAGTTTGTGACAAGATAATAACTAAAGACATGGTCAAGTTTGTGACAAGATAATAACTAAAGACATGGTCAAGTTTGTGACAAGATAATAACTAAAGACATGGTCAAGTTTGTGACAAGATAATAACTAAAGACATGGTCAAGTTTGTGACAAGATAATAACTAAAGACATGGTCAAGTTTGTGACAAGATAACTAAAGACATGGTCAAGTTTGTGACAAGATAATAACTAAAGACATGGTCAAGTTTGTGACAAGATAATAACTAAAGACATGGTCAAGTTTGTGACAAGATAATAACTAAAGACATGGTCAAGTTTGTGACAAGATAATAACTAAAGACATGGTCAAGTTTGTGACAAGATAATAACTAAAGACATGGTCAAGTTTGTGACAAGATAATAACTAAAGACATGGTCAAGTTTGTGACAAGATAATAACTAAAGACATGGTCAAGTTTGTGACAAGATAATAACTAAAGACATGGTCAAGTTTGTGACAAGATAACTAAAGACATGGTCAAGTTTGTGACAAGATAATAACTAAAGACATGGTCAAGTTTGTGACAAGATAATAACTAAAGACATGGTCAAGTTTGTGACAAGATAATAACTAAAGACATGGTCAAGTTTGTGACAAGATAATAACTAAAGACATGGTCAAGTTTGTGACAAGATAATAACTAAAGACATGGTCAAGTTTGTGACAAGATAATAACTAAAGACATGGTCAAGTTTGTGACAAGATAATAAAAAGACATGGTCAAGTTTGTGACAAGATAATAACTAAAGACATGGTCAAGTTTGTGACAAGATAATAACTAAAGACATGGTCAAGTTTGTGACAAGATAATAACTAAAGACATGGTCAAGTTTGTGACAAGATAATAACTAAAGACATGGTCAAGTTTGTGACAAGATAATAACTAAAGACATGGTCAAGTTTGTGACAAGATAATAACTAAAGACATGGTCAAGTTTGTGACAAGATAATAACTAAAGACATGGTCAAGTTTGTGACAAGATAATAACTAAAGACATGGTCAAGTTTGTGACAAGATAACTAAAGACATAAAGACATGGTCAAGTTTGTGACAAGATAATAACTAAAGACATGGTCAAGTTTGTGACAAGATAATAACTAAAGACATGGTCAAGTTTGTGACAAGATAATAACTAAAGACATGGTCAAGTTTGTGACAAGATAACTAAAGACATGGTCAAGTTTGTGACAAGATAATAACTAAAGACATGGTCAAGTTTGTGACAAGATAATAACTAAAGACATGGTCAAGTTTGTGACAAGATAATAACTAAAGACATGGTCAAGTTTGTGACAAGATAATAACTAAAGACATGGTCAAGTTTGTGACAAGATAATAACTAAAGACATGGTCAAGTTTGTGACAAGATAATAACTAAAGACATGGTCAAGTTTGTGACAAGATAATAACTAAAGACATGGTCAAGTTTGTGACAAGATAACTAAAGACATGGTCAAGTTTGTGACAAGATAATAACTAAAGACATGGTCAAGTTTGTGACAAGATAATAACTAAAGACATGGTCAAGTTTGTGACAAGATAATAACTAAAGACATGGTCAAGTTTGTGACAAGATAATAACTAAAGACATGGTCAAGTTTGTGACAAGATAATAACTAAAGACATGGTCAAGTTTGTGACAAGATAATAACTAAAGACATGGTCAAGTTTGTGACAAGATAATAACTAAAGACATGGTCAAGTTTGTGACAAGATAATAACTAAAGACATGGTCAAGTTTGTGACAAGATAATAACTAAAGACATGGTCAAGTTTGTGACAAGATAATAACTAAAGACATGGTCAAGTTTGTGACAAGATAATAACTAAAGACATGGTCAAGTTTGTCAAGATTTGTGACAAGATAATAACTAAAGACATGGTCAAGTTTGTGACAAGTAACTAAAGACATGGTCAAGTTTGTGACAAGATAATAACTAAAGACATGGTCAAGTTTGTGACAAGATAATAACTAAAGACATGGTCAAGTTTGTGACAAGATAATAACTAAAGACATGGTCAAGTTTGTGACAAGATAATAACTAAAGACATGGTCAAGTTTGTGACAAGATAATAACTAAAGACATGGTCAAGTTTGTGACAAGATAATAACTAAAGACATGGTCAAGTTTGTGACAAGATAATAACTAAAGACATGGTCAAGTTTGTGACAAGATAATAACTAAAGACATGGTCAAGTTTGTGACAAGATAATAACTAAAGACATGGTCAAGTTTGTGACAAGATAATAACTAAAGACATGGTCAAGTTTGTGACAAGATAATAACTAAAGACATGGTCAAGTTTGTGACAAGATAATAACTAAAGACATGGTCAAGTTTGTGACAAGATAATAACTAAAGACATGGTCAAGTTTGTGACAAGATAATAACTAAAGACATGGTCAAGTTTGTGACAAGATAATAACTAAAGACATGGTCAAGTTTGTGACAAGATAATAACTAAAGACATGGTCAAGTTTGTGACAAGATAATAACTAAAGACATGGTCAAGTTTGTGACAAGATAATAACTAAAGACATGGTCAAGTTTGTGACAAGATAATAACTAAAGACATGGTCAAGTTTGTGACAAGATAATAACTAAAGACATGGTCAAGTTTGTGACAAGATAATAACTAAAGACATGGTCAAGTTTGTGACAAGATAATAACTAAAGACATGGTCAAGTTTGTGACAAGATAATAACTAAAGACATGGTCAAGTTTGTGACAAGATAATAACTAAAGACATGGTCAAGTTTGTGACAAGATAATAACTAAAGACATGGTCAAGTTTGTGACAAGATAATAACTAAAGACATGGTCAAGTTTGTGACAAGATAATAACTAAAGACATGGTCAAGTTTGTGACAAGATAATAACTAAAGACATGGTCAAGTTTGTGACAAGATAATAACTAAAGACATGGTCAAGTTTGTGACAAGATAATAACTAAAGACATGGTCAAGTTTGTGACAAGATAATAACTAAAGACATGGTCAAGTTTGTGACAAGATAATAACTAAAGACATGGTCAAGTTTGTGACAAGATAATAACTAAAGACATGGTCAAGTTTGTGACAAGATAATAACTAAAGACATGGTCAAGTTTGTGACAAGATAATAACTAAAGACATGGTCAAGTTTGTGACAAGATAATAACTAAAGACATGGTCAAGTTTGTGACAAGATAATAACTAAAGACATGGTCAAGTTTGTGACAAGATAATAACTATGGTCAAGTTTGTGACAAGACATGACATGGTCAAGTTTGTGACAAGATAATAACTAAAGACATGGTCAAGTTTGTGACAAGATAATAACTAAAGACATGGTCAAGTTTGTGACAAGATAATAACTAAAGACATGGTCAAGTTTGTGACAAGATAATAACTAAAGACATGGTCAAGTTTGTGACAAGATAATAACTAAAGACATGGTCAAGTTTGTGACAAGATAATAACTAAAGACATGGTCAAGTTTGTGACAAGATAATAACTAAAGACATGGTCAAGTTTGTGACAAGATAATAACTAAAGACATGGTCAAGTTTGTGACAAGATAATAACTAAAGACATGGTCAAGTTTGTGACAAGATAATAACTAAAGACATGGTCAAGTTTGTGACAAGATAACTAAAGACATGGTCAAGTTTGTGACAAGATAATAACTAAAGACATGGTCAAGTTTGTGACAAGATAATAACTAAAGACATGGTCAAGTTTGTGACAAGATAATAACTAAAGACATGGTCAAGTTTGTGACAAGATAATAACTAAAGACATGGTCAAGTTTGTGACAAGATAATAACAAAGACATGGTCAATTTGTGAACTAAAAAGACATGGTCAAGTTTGTGACAAGATAATAACTAAAGACATGGTCAAGTTTGTGACAAGATAATAACTAAAGACATGGTCAAGTTTGTGACAAGATAATAACTAAAGACATGGTCAAGTTTGTGACAAGATAATAACTAAAGACATGGTCAAGTTTGTGACAAGATAATAACTAAAGACATGGTCAAGTTTGTGACAAGATAATAACTAAAGACATGGTCAAGTTTGTGACAAGATAATAACTAAAGACATGGTCAAGTTTGTGACAAGATAATAACTAAAGACATGGTCAAGTTTGTGACAAGATAATAACTAAAGACATGGTCAAGTTTGTGACAAGATAATAACTAAAGACATGGTCAAGTTTGTGACAAGATAATAACTAAAGACATGGTCAAGTTTGTGACAAGATAATAACTAAAGACATGGTCAAGTTTGTGACAAGATAATAACTAAAGACATGGTCAAGTTTGTGACAAGATAATAACTAAAGACATGGTCAAGTTTGTGACAAGATAATAACTAAAGACATGGTCAAGTTTGTGACAAGATAATAACTAAAGACATGGTCAAGTTTGTGACAAGATAACTAAAGACATGGTCAAGTTTGTGACAAGATAACTAAAGACATGGTCAAGTTTGTGACAAGATAATAACTAAAGACATGGTCAAGTTTGTGACAAGATAATAACTAAAGACATGGTCAAGTTTGTGACAAGATAATAACTAAAGACATGGTCAAGTTTGTGACAAGATAATAACTAAAGACATGGTCAAGTTTGTGACAAGATAATAACTAAAGACATGGTCACGTTTGTGACAAGATAATAACTAAAGACATGGTCAAGTTTGTGACAAGATAACTAAAGACATGGTCAAGTTTGTGACAAGATAATAACTAAAGACATGGTCAAGTTTGTGACAAGATAATAACTAAAGACATGGTCAAGTTTGTGACAAGATAATAACTAAAGACATGGTCAAGTTTGTGACAAGATAATAACTAAAGACATGGTCAAGTTTGTGACAAGATAATAACTAAAGACATGGTCAAGTTTGTGACAAGATAATAACTAAAGACATGGTCAAGTTTGTGACAAGATAATAACTAAAGACATGGTCAAGTTTGTGACAAGATAATAACTAAAGACATGGTCAAGTTTGTGACAAGATAATAACTAAAGACATGGTCAAGTTTGTGACAAGATAATAACTAAAGACATGGTCAAGTTTGTGACAAGATAATAACTAAAGACATGGTCAAGTTTGTGACAAGATAATAACTAAAGACATGGTCAAGTTTGTGACAAGATAACTAAAGACATGGTCAAGTTTGTGACAAGATAATAACTAAAGACATGGTCAAGTTTGTGACAAGATAATAACTAAAGACATGGTCAAGTTTGTGACAAGATAATAACTAAAGACATGGTCAAGTTTGTGACAAGATAATAACTAAAGACATGGTCAAGTTTGTGACAAGATAATAACTAAAGACATGGTCAAGTTTGTGACAAGATAATAACTAAAGACATGGTCAAGTTTGTGACAAGATAATAACTAAAGACATGGTCAAGTTTGTGACAAGATAATAACTAAAGACATGGTCAAGTTTGTGACAAGATAATAACTAAAGACATGGTCAAGTTTGTGACAAGATAATAACTAAAGACATGGTCAAGTTTGTGACAAGATAATAACTAAAGACATGGTCAAGTTTGTGACAAGATAATAACTAAAGACATGGTCAAGTTTGTGACAAGATAATAACTAAAGACATGGTCAAGTTTGTGACAAGATAATAACTAAAGACATGGTCAAGTTTGTGACAAGATAATAACTAAAGACATGGTCATGTTTGTGACAAGATAATAACTAAAGACATGGTCATGTTTGTGACAAGATAATAACTAAAGACATGGTCAAGTTTGTGACAAGATAATAACTAAAGACATGGTCAAGTTTGTGACAAGATAATAACTAAAGACATGGTCAAGTTTGTGACAAGATAATAACTAAAGACATGGTCAAGTTTGTGACAAGATAATAACTAAAGACATGGTCAAGTTTGTGACAAGATAATAACTAAAGACATGGTCATGTTTGTGACAAGATAATAACTAAAGACATGGTCATGTTTGTGACAAGATAATAACTAAAGACATGGTCAAGTTTGTGACAAGATAATAACTAAAGACATGGTCAAGTTTGTGACAAGATAATAACTAAAGACATGGTCAAGTTTGTGACAAGATAATAACTAAAGACATGGTCAAGTTTGTGACAAGATAAAAAGACATGGTCAAGTTTGTGACAAGATAATAACTAAAGACATGGTCAAGTTTGTGACAAGATAATAACTAAAGACATGGTCAAGTTTGTGACAAGATAATAACTAAAGACATGGTCAAGTTTGTGACAAGATAATAACTAAAGACATGGTCAAGTTTGTGACAAGATAATAACTAAAGACATGGTCAAGTTTGTGACAAGATAATAACTAAAGACATGGTCAAGTTTGTGACAAGATAATAACTAAAGACATGGTCAAGTTTGTGACAAGATAATAACTAAAGACTAAAGACATGGTCAAGTTTGTGACAAGATAATAACTAAAGACATGGTCAAGTTTGTGACAAGATAATAACTAAAGACATGGTCAAGTTTGTGACAAGATAATAACTTTGTGAAGACATGGTCAAGTTTGTGACAAGATAATAACTAAAGACATGGTCAAGTTTGTGACAAGATAATAACTAAAGACATGGTCAAGTTTGTGACAAGATAATAACTAAAGACATGGTCAAGTTTGTGACAAGATAATAACTAAAGACATGGTCAAGTTTGTGACAAGATAATAACTAAAGACATGGTCAAGTTTGTGACAAGATAATAAAAAAGACATGGTCAAGTTTGTGACAAGATAATAACTAAAGACATGGTCAAGTTTGTGACAAGATAATAACTAAAGACATGGTCAAGTTTGTGACAAGATAATAACTAAAGACATGGTCAAGTTTGTGACAAGATAATAACTAAAGACATGGTCAAGTTTGTGACAAGATAATAACTAAAGACATGGTCAAGTTTGTGACAAGATAATAACTAAAGACATGGTCAAGTTTGTGACAAGATAATAACTAAAGACATGGTCAAGTTTGTGACAAGATAATAACTAAAGACATGGTCAAGTTTGTGACAAGATAATAACTAAAGACATGGTCAAGTTTGTGACAAGATAATAACTAAAGACATGGTCAAGTTTGTGACAAGATAATAACTAAAGACATGGTCAAGTTTGTGACAAGATAATAACTAAAGACATGGTCAAGTTTGTGACAAGATAATAACTAAAGACATGGTCAAGTTTGTGACAAGATAATAACTAAAGACATGGTCAAGTTTGTGACAAGATAATAACTAAAGACATGGTCAAGTTTGTGACAAGATAATAACTAAAGACATGGTCAAGTTTGTGACAAGATAACTAAAGACATGGTCAAGTTTGTGACAAGATAATAACTAAAGACATGGTCAAGTTTGTGACAAGATAATAACTAAAGACATGGTCAAGTTTGTGACAAGATAATAACTAAAGACATGGTCAAGTTTGTGACAAGATAATAACTAAAGACATGGTCAAGTTTGTGACAAGATAATAACTAAAGACATGGTCAAGTTTGTGACAAGATAATAACTAAAGACATGGTCAAGTTTGTGACAAGATAATAACTAAAGACATGGTCAAGTTTGTGACAAGATAATAACTAAAGACATGGTCAAGTTTGTGACAAGATAATAACTAAAGACATGGTCAAGTTTGTGACAAGATAACTAAAGACATGGTCAAGTTTGTGACAAGATAACTAAAAGACATGGTCAAGTTTGTGACAAGATAATAACTAAAGACATGGTCAAGTTTGTGACAAGATAATAACTAAAGACATGGTCAAGTTTGTGACAAGATAATAACTAAAGACATGGTCAAGTTTGTGACAAGATAATAACTAAAGACATGGTCAAGTTTGTGACAAGATAATAACTAAAGACATGGTCAAGTTTGTGACAAGATAATAACTAAAGACATGGTCAAGTTTGTGACAAGATAATAACTAAAGACATGGTCAAGTTTGTGACAAGATAATAACTAAAGACATGGTCAAGTTTGTGACAAGATAATAACTAAAGACATGGTCAAGTTTGTGACAAGATAATAACTAAAGACATGGTCAAGTTTGTGACAAGATAATAACTAAAGACATGGTCAAGTTTGTGACAAGATAACTAAAGACATGGTCAAGTTTGTGACAAGATAACTAAAGACATGGTCAAGTTTGTGACAAGATAATAACTAAAGACATGGTCAAGTTTGTGACAAGATAATAACTAAAGACATGGTCAAGTTTGTGACAAGATAATAACTAAAGACATGGTCAAGTTTGTGACAAGATAATAACTAAAGACATGGTCAAGTTTGTGACAAGATAATAACTAAAGACATGGTCAAGTTTGTGACAAGATAATAACTAAAGACATGGTCAAGTTTGTGACAAGATAATAACTAAAGACATGGTCAAGTTTGTGACAAGATAATAACTAAAGACATGGTCAAGTTTGTGACAAGATAATAACTAAAGACATGGTCAAGTTTGTGACAAGATAATAACTAAAGACATGGTCAAGTTTGTGACAAGATAATAACTAAAGACATGGTCAAGTTTGTGACAAGATAATAACTAAAGACATGGTCAAGTTTGTGACAAGATAATAACTAAAGACATGGTCAAGTTTGTGACAAGATAATAACTAAAGACATGGTCAAGTTTGTGACAAGATAATAACTAAAGACATGGTCAAGTTTGTGACAAGATAATAACTAAAGACATGGTCAAGTTTGTGACAAGATAATAACTAAAGACATGGTCAAGTTTGTGACAAGATAATAACTAAAGACATGGTCAAGTTTGTGACAAGATAATAACTAAAGACATGGTCAAGTTTGTGACAAGATAATAACTAAAGACATGGTCAAGTTTGTGACAAGATAATGGTCAACTAAAGACATGGTCAAGTTTTGTGACAAGATAATAACTAAAGACATGGTCAAGTTTGTGACAAGATAATAACTAAAGACATGGTCAAGTTTGTGACAAGATAATAACTAAAGACATGGTCAAGTTTGTGACAAGATAATAACTAAAGACATGGTCAAGTTTGTGACAAGATAATAACTAAAGACATGGTCAAGTTTGTGACAAGATAATAACTAAAGACATGGTCAAGTTTGTGACAAGATAATAACTAAAGACATGGTCAAGTTTGTGACAAGATAATAACTAAAGACATGGTCAAGTTTGTGACAAGATAATAACTAAAGACATGGTCAAGTTTGTGACAAGATAATAACTAAAGACATGGTCAAGTTTGTGACAAGATAATAACTAAAGACATGGTCAAGTTTGTGACAAGATAATAACTAAAGACATGGTCAAGTTTGTGACAAGATAATAACTAAAGACATGGTCAAGTTTGTGACAAGATAACTAAAGACATGGTCAAGTTTGTGACAAGATAACTAAAGACATGGTCAAGTTTGTGACAAACTAAAGACATGGTCAAGTTTGTGACAAGATAACTAAAGACATGGTCAAGTTTGTGACAAGATAATAACTAAAGACATGGTCAAGTTTGTGACAAGATAAAACTAAAGACATGGTCAAGTTTGTGACAAGATAATAACTAAAGACATGGTCAAGTTTGTGACAAGATAATAACTAAAGACATGGTCAAGTTTGTGACAAGATAATAACTAAAGACATGGTCAAGTTTGTGACAAGATAATAACTAAAGACATGGTCAAGTTTGTGACAAGATAACAAGATAATAACTAAAGACATGGTCAAGTTTGTGACAAGATAATAACTAAAGACATGGTCAAGTTTGTGACAAGATAATAACTAAAGACATGGTCAAGTTTGTGACAAGATAATAACTAAAGACATGGTCAAGTTTGTGACAAGATAATAACTAAAGACATGGTCAAGTTTGTGACAAGATAATAACTAAAGACATGGTCAAGTTTGTGACAAGATAATAACTAAAGACATGGTCAAGTTTGTGACAAGATAATAACTAAAGACATGGTCAAGTTTGTGACAAGATAATAACTAAAGACATGGTCAAGTTTGTGACAAGATAATAACTAAAGACATGGTCAAGTTTGTGACAAGATAACTAAAGACATGGTCAAGTTTGTGACAAGATAATAACTAAAGACATGGTCAAGTTTGTGACAAGATAATAACTAAAGACATGGTCAAGTTTGTGACAAGATAATAACTAAAGACATGGTCAAGTTTGTGACAAGATAATAACTAAAGACATGGTCAAGTTTGTGACAAGATAATAACTAAAGACATGGTCAAGTTTGTGACAAGATAATAACTAAAGACATGGTCAAGTTTGTGACAAGATAATAACTAAAGACATGGTCATGTTTGTGACAAGATAATAACTAAAGACATGGTCATGTTTGTGACAAGATAATAACTAAAGACATGGTCAAGTTTGTGACAAGATAATAACTAAAGACATGGTCAAGTTTGTGACAAGATAATAACTAAAGACATGGTCAAGTTTGTGACAAGATAATAACTAAAGACATGGTCAAGTTTGACATGGTCACAAGATAATAACTAAAGACATGGTCAAGTTTGTGACAAGATAATAACTAAAGACATGGTCAAGTTTGTGACAAGATAATAACTAAAGACATGGTCAAGTTTGTGACAAGATAATAACTAAAGACATGGTCAAGTTTGTGACAAGATAATAACTAAAGACATGGTCAAGTTTGTGACAAGATAACTAAAGACATGGTCAAGTTTGTGACAAGATTGTAACTAAAGACATGGTCAAGTTTGTGACAAGATAACTAAAGACATGGTCAAGTTTGTGACAAGATTGTAACTAAAGACATGGTCAAGTTTGTGACAAGATAACTAAAGACATGGTCAAGTTTGTGACAAGATAATAACTAAAGACATGGTCAAGTTTGTGACAAGATAAAACTAAAGACACGGTCAAGTTTGTGACAAGATAATAACTAAAGACATGGTCAAGTTTGTGACAAGATAATAACTAAAGACATGGTCAAGTTTGTGACAAGATAATAACTAAAGACATGGTCAAGTTTGTGACAAGATAATAACTAAAGACATGGTCATGTTTGTGACAAGATAACTAAAGACATGGTCAAGTTTGTGACAAGATAACTAAAGACATGGTCAAGTTTGTGACAAGATAAAAACTGAATACATGGTTAAGTTTGTGACAAGATAATAACTAAAGACATGGTCAAGTTTGTGACAAGATAATAACTAAAGACATGGTCAAGTTTGTGACAAGATAATAACTAAAGACATGGTCAAGTTTGTGACAAGATAATAACTAAAGACATGGTCAAGTTTGTGACAAGATAATAACTAAAGACATGGTCAAGTTTGTGACAAGATAATAACTAAAGACATGGTCATGTTTGTGACAAGATAATAACTAAAGACATGGTCAAGTTTGTGACAAGATAATAACTAAAGACATGGTCAAATTTGTGACAAGATAATAACTAAAGACATGGTTATGTTTGTGACAAGATAATAACTAAAGACATGGTTATTTTTATGACAAGATAATAACTAAAGACATGGTTATGTTTGTGACAAGATAATAATAAAGACATGGTCATGTTTGTGACAAGATAATAACTAAAGACATGGTTAAGTTTGTGACAAGATAAAAACTGAATACATGGTTAAGTTTGTGACAAGATAACGAAAGACATGGTCAAGTTTGTGACAAGATAACTAAAGACATGGTCAAGTTTGTGAGAAGATAACTAAAGACATGGTCAAGTTTGTGACAAGATTGTAACTAAAGACATGGTCAAGTTTGTGACAAGATTGTAACTAAAGACATGGTCAAGTTTGTGACAAGATAATAACTAAAGACATGTTCACGTTTGTGACAAGATAAGACATGGTCAAGTTTGTGACAAGATAATAATTTAAGACATGGTCAAGTTTGTGACAAGATAATTATTTAAGACATGGTCAAGTTTGTGACAAGATAATTATTTAAGACATGGTCAAGTTTGTGACAAGATAATAATTAAAGATATGGTCATGTTTGTTACAAGATTCTAATTAAAGACATGGTCAAGTTTGTGACAAGATAATAACTAAAGACATGGTCAAGTTTGTGACAAGATAATAACTAAAGACATGGTCAAGTTTGTGACAAGATAATAACTAAAGACATGGTCAAGTTTGTGACAAGATAACTAAAGACATGGTCATGTTTGTGACAAGATAATAATTAAAGACATGTTCACGTTTGTGAGAAGATAATTTAAGACATGGTCAAGTTTGTGACAAGATAATAATTTAAGACATGGTCATGTTTGTGACAAGATAATAATTAAAGATATGGTTATGTTTGTTACAAGATACTAATTAAAGACATGGTCAAGTTTGTGACAAGATAACTAAAGACATGGTCATGTTTGTGACAAGATAATAATTAAAGACATGGTCAAGTTTGTGACAAGATAATAATTTAAGACATGGTCAAGTTTGTGACAAAATTATATATAACTAAAGATGTTCTCAAGTTTTTGACAGTATTACAGAAACAAGGACGAAGCCTGTTAAGTGTGAATGAACAAAATCCAGATGAATAAACTCAGTCAAATCTGACTTATTTCACAAAGTCATAGTTTTGGTTTAGGAAAAGGTTGTTCTGCTTTGATGATTTCTATTGCTTCTAAATAATTATTGTTGTCGTTGGTTTCCGTTGGTGTAGGAGAAAAAATGTTTATTAAAATTTATGACGTGCTAAAGCAGATATGTGTAGCTCACCTCTTTACGTGTGACCTTGGTGTTCTTTGTATCTTAACTACAAGGAATGTGACTTTTTTCATATGTGTTTCTCTCCACATTCACATGATGGTTGTTTCAGGTTGGGCAGTAAGGTGTTTAAATACAGTTTTTATGATTTTGTTGTTAAATAACAGACTGAAAATTTCATTGGTACTTTTTAGCACAACTGGAATTAATTTGTCGCTTGTCAACAGGGGATCTCAGGTCAGTTTACTGGTCTTATTTGTGGTTGAAGAGTTGAATCACATAGTTATGGGTGATCCAGATATACGTGACAAGTGGCAGTTCTTGTGTACGATGGTGGGGTGAGAGCACAGATTTTCCTTGTATAGTGTTGGTCACTGTGTTATTTTTGCTAACGTGTGATGTGGAAGACAGTTGTTAGATTTTTCTTTGTGACTGGACATTGTTTCATTTTTTAGACTTAAGAGGTGCATGATAAGTCACTTTGTGGGGTGTAAAACATCAGTTTTATAATATGTTTTTTCTATAACTTCTGTATAACCACATTTGTCAGCTCTCTGAATATATCTTATTGTTAGATGTTAATTCTTTTAAGGTTTTGACTTCATTATAAGGTTTGGTTTCAGTTTTGTCCTTAACTTGCAGCATGCAAGTATGTGTTAATTATGTTTTTTTCTATTTTATTACGATTCCAATTTAAAGAGTTTATGGTGGATTTTATGGTAGCAGAAATTAGTTTTATATATGAAGTTTAACACAGAAACTTGGTTTGAGTTAATGGTTCACTAGAGTTATTTAAAAATGAAGTTGAAAGTTTCATTAACTGGTTGTACACTTCCATCCTTCTGGTTTTCTATCAACAGGTTTTTGAATTTATTGAAAATGAAGTTGAAAGTTTCATTAACTGGTTGTACACTTCCATCCTTCCGGTTTTCTATCAACAGCTTTTTGAATTTATTGTTTTGGTGTGTCATTTTCTTTTCTTCAGTGTTGATTGGTGTAAATCAGTTGACGTGGAAACGTCTGTTCCAGTCTTCGAAGTGTTACTTGTTAACAAATTCTAGATGTTATTAGTCAAGTTGGACTTATACTGTGGAAGTGTTGCAGTGAATGTTCTTTGTGGTGGCTCTGAAAACTATAAACTTGTTTGTTTGTTTTTTAATCACTGTTTCCACTCATTGATATATCATAGAAATTAATATCATTCAAGTCAAGTGTTTTGGTGAGAGGTTCTAAAGGTTGCCAAAGTTAAAACAAAGATGAAAATAATTGGTTTTATTCGTCAGATGAAAATCATCTTTCAACCAGACATAATACGTTCACAGACAAATTTCATAAAAATAATTAATAAATGTAATTTATAGAAAATTCAAGTTTATGATGACCAGATATTTCCAACATGGACAAAATTGACCATCTACATATTTAGGGTTACCAACCTGTCTTGTCAGTAGTTGTTAAAACCCCACAATGTCTTCTCCTCTCCAGAAGAGTTTCTTAGGGACCCATCATATAAATACTGTTAATATTTTAAGTACTATTTTTTCATGTAGAATCAAACATTATGAACCTGCACTCTTTTGACAATGATCGTATCTTTAACTCTTTGTTTGTCAGTCGAGTTTCTGAAATTGATAATAATAAAATATCTTTGATAGACTGTTTAGGCAGAGTATTCGTCATGAAACTTTGTAGAATGGATGGCAACTGCCTGTTTCAGAGACACAAGTATAGAGGATGATGTTTTGAAAGTCTTCTGCCTTTTGTTTTTAAGTCAGTGTGTGTGTAGGTGTTGTTGGTCTTTTACAGTGTCCTGGTGGATTGTGAAGAGCATGTTATGATTGGTTGGATTATCACTGTTTCTGATTGGAGGAGAGATTTCCTACAGATCCAACTAATGGTAGCTACAGGTTACTCATCTGTTATCTGGAATCTCTGCTTTGTAAAGGTTTAATAGTGTTAATATAAAATGATTCTCTGATTTTTCTTGTCTTCCATAATTTGTGTGTGTCAATGACTAGTTTTCTCCCAGTTTATTTTGTGTCCAGTTGATGCATGCTCTGTAATGGTTACATTTTGTGTTTTCACGAGTCTTGTACTATCTTCATGTTATTTTACACTTGTCATGAGTTTTCTTCTTGTTTCTCTAATGTATGTATCATGTAGGAATATGGTATTAAATAGATGACGTTTTGGGATTCCCTTCAGTAGGTCACTGTTTGGTTGAATCTACAGGAAATCTTTCTTCCAGTCAGAAACAGTGATAATCAAACCAATTATAACACACCCTCCACAGTCCACCAAGACATTATAAAAGACCAACAACACCTACACACACAATGACCTGAAGATGAAAGGCGGAAGACTTTGGAAACATCATCCTCTACACTTGTGTCTCCACAACAGGCAGTTGCCATCCATTCCACAAAGTTTCATAAAATAAAAATCTATCATATTCTCATATTTTCAGTGTTTTTTATTTTATAAGTATTACAGCAAACATTTATACTGGACAAATAAACATCTGGTGCTTAGAGGTAATGTTAATAATTCTAACTAGACATTCAGATGAAGTCGTAACGAAATAATTTAATTATCCGGTTTTACATTATACAGTACTAAAAAAGATAATTATTCATTCTGACAGGCCCTGAGGAAAGCAGAAGTGTTTCAGAAAAGTGTTAAAGATGTTCATGACATTATCAGTGACCAAAAACGATCTCAGAATAACAAGGATTTAGTGAAGAAGATAGTGGAGTTAACTGAGGTACTTAGATCAAACTACCGTTCAGTTATTCATACGTGCTTGACGTTTATTGTAAACTGGAAAATAATAGTTTGGGTTTCACTTCCCAATTGTGTTATAAGAAAATAGTCGAGATTACAAAATTGAGAATGTTTCTTTTATCAAGATGTTTATATTTTGTGATCAGAAACAGATGTGACTGTTTGATTGCTTTTGTGATGTGTGTTGAAAATCAACCTCTGGAGAGACAGAGGATAAAACTGACCATTCTGTAGATTTGTTCTAAACAATAGAGAAAAATAATGACAATATTTTGATTACTGTATTGTAGGTATATTGAAGAACAAACTGATTGATATAATTTCCCATCTAAGTTATTTTTAATTATTCATTCTCGTAGGAATGCGAAAATACCTGCATGTTAAAATTATTTTGTCTTACACAGGAAATTTCTCAGTCCAGCATCTCTTATTGGAAGAAAGAGGAACTCAGAGCTAATCTAAAGAACATGAAGAAACAACTTGACGACATGGACCGAGCTAACAAAACTGCTGTTACGCAAGAGGTAACAGTTATCCGTAATATCATCAGACACTAATTATCCTTTCTTAATGTATTTTAAATCTAACAAAATGATCAGAATGTTTGATTTTATATAACACTTAACCAGAAAGCTGAGTGTTATGATAAACATAATTTTAAGTTTCGTGTTTAAATAAGAAACTCACAAGTACTACATTTGAATTACATTGTCTATTGTATCCTTGAAAAGGTCAGTTTTGGTGATCATTAGTTGGCCTCTCGTGATCTAGGAAAGCGTTGCACATGTCCAGTTCAAATGATTCAAAAGTGTACAATTACTTGTCTAGACTGTCACATCCTTACTTTGTGTTTTTCTAGTGTGTTGTATAAAGGTAATATATTTTCTTATTTTGGTAATATTTTCTTTATAGGTAATTGAACAAGCCAAACAACTGTTGGAAGGTAACTCCCATGAAAAATTTATTGTGCATGCATTTGAAGCTGGGTCTAATGCAAAGGTGAAAGTTTTCAAATACGTTCCAAGACTTCATTAGTATTGTTTAGTTTACTTTAAAAGTCAGTATTGTAAAAACAAGTGATGCGAAAATATTTTTGGCTGTTGTGTTTGTACTAAATACTATTGGAGTTATTTCGTGTAAATGATAAATAGGTCATCTTATTACAAAGCACAAGTTTTATAAGTATTTTTCACCTTAAGAAAACGCACAGTTTTTTAACTGAAGGAAATACTGTTTTGTTTTCCAGGCACTAGATGGAGCTCTCAAGCAGGTTAAGTCCATATCACCAGAAACTGCTGCTATGTTTTTCAGTGCTGGTAATGGGAAAGTGATATGTCTAAGTTCTGTTCCAAAGGTTAGTTGTTTTATCATTTTAATTATAAAGCTAGAATTGAACCTTAAACCAGTGACAAAACTTGTCACCTAATGGTGGAGGTTGTCACACGTGATATACTTCAATATTTTAAACTGTTAAAAATTACTATAATGTCAAAACATAAACAAATAAATTACAGTGTATTCTGAAGTCATTGTTTTTTTTTGTTGTTGTTTTTTGACATCAAGCAATTGATTTAAGGAAGGATCAGCAAGGCCAATGACAAAAACTCAAATTTTCTCATTATTGTACATTTTAAATGAAAATATTCATGTATAAACAATTACCATACTACCAAGTTCCCCAACATATTCGTGCAAAAGTAAAAATTACAATGGATATAACTTTTTTGTTCTCATTTGGACAATTTGAGAAAAATAAACTTTTAATGTACAGGGGGACAAAATTATGAGAAACAATCTTCCACATGTTGGTTCCTAAGCCTATTTTGTCAATATTTTCCAGGATCCCACTAGTCATCTTACTGTTAATACTTTCCAGGATCCCACTAGTCATTTCACAGTCAATACTTTCCAGGATCCCACTTGTCATTTTACTCTCAATACTTTCCAGGGTCCCACTAGTCATTTTACTGTCAATACTTTCCAGGATCCCACTAGTCATTTTACTGTCAATACTTTCCAGGATCTAGTCATTTTATACTTTCCAGGATCCCACTAGTCATTTTACTGTCAATACTTTCCAGGATCCCACTAGTCATTTTATTGTCAATACTTTCCAGGGTCCCACTAGTCATTTTACTGTCAATACTTTCCAGGGTCCCACTAGTCATTTTACTCTCAATACTAGGGTCCCACTTTCATTTTCCTGTCAATACTTTCCAGGATCCCACTAGTCATTTTACTCTCCTTTTTTAGGAAGAAGACTTATGTAGTTGTTGTGTCGCTGCCAATAAGTGTCCGTTTCAAAAGAAAATAGACCATGATTTACTGGTGGGTCATGTGGGAACCAACATGTTACATTTTGTTGTGCAAGATATATATTAGTATTTCTTAACTGAGTGATAACCTTAAGAGTTTAAAATAAAAAATGTTATGTTAATACAAACACATTTGTAGAACTCGTAATGACGAAAATCCCATGTGAAGTAAAAATGTATCTCAGGATGGCTGGTCTGGGTATTAACACTTTTACTAATAATTCAGAGAATTATTAACAATCTCGGCTGTCCTCAGGTGCTTGTAATTCATCTGATAGTCGTGTGTTTTATAATATAAAACATTCAAAACACTACCTGTTATTCAGACATTCCAGCTTGCGAGGGGCTATTTATCATTGAACTTAAAACTAGAACTTACAAGAATGTTACATTATCCAAGTATAAAGTTGACAGTTGTTCTTGGTTCTCCGTAAGGGCTAAGTTGAGACCTTAAACATGTTTAATTTCTGCAGAAGAAATCGTTGTATTGTTTCCTTTGTTATATCCCACAGGGAGCAGTTTCTAAAGGACTTAAAGCCAATGAATGGGTCCAAGAAATATCGGGGGTGATTGATGGGAAAGGTGGAGGTAAAGAAGAGGCAGCTCAGGCTACGGGAACAAGAGTTTCTTCTCTGGACGAGGCCATGAAACTTGCCAAGCAGTTTGCGGAACTTAAGCTTGCCAAATAATGGCGAGGGTAAAAGGAGACTTGACAAAGGCAGTTTGGCCACAAGAAACTTTCCTTTGGTGTAGAAATACTTTAAGAGCAACCATTAATTTAAGTTTGTGAAAGGTGAAATTAAGTTAAGAAATAAACGTTTTGTATCAAAACTCTCATGATGAATAATTATCCAAAAACAAGTTTTTAATTAATTAATTACCAGAATTAGTTTCTTTACTTGATAGATTCTTCATGAATGTGGATGGGAAAGTGAGATAGCTGTTTTCTGAATTGTTTAATCTAAAGTAACACGAACATTTCACTTATGGTTGCTTTGTTTTTTAGAGGGAATCCTAGTTTTATTAATTAATGTGAACCTAATTCCAAAACAGGTTCTGGGGACGTTGCATGGAAACAAATGGTTTTCAGTTGTTTGAAGAATTACCACAAGTGAGAAACGGTTAAAGTCGGGTGTTACATCATTCAAACCAACTGCCAATAAAATGTACATTGTAAGATATTCATACAAAACACTTTCACTCAGATTAGTGCATGATGAATCGTGACATAATCTTACTTTTGAATGTGTAAAAAAATAACAGATGTAAGAGGTTAATTCTTGTTTAGTAAGTAAACACTTGTATACAGCTTGTTAAACACGTAGTTAAACCAGTTGACAGAACTCGGGTTCAGAAGAAAGGTGGAATGTTTCAATAACACTTCCAAACGGAGATTGATTCACCTTTATCTACACTCATTGTGAGTTGTTCTTTCCATTAAACTAGTACTTACCCTGTTTGTTCCCCAATAAGCTATGAAAATGAATTTTCCACTTACATAATCACATCTTTCCTCTGACTACAAGATAAACTTGCCTTGATGGAAACTCGTGTATAATTCTTCACTTGAACAAGTATCAACCTAGAGATAAAAATATGGTTTATACTTATTACTTCGACACAGAGTGAGAACATTTTCAACACAGGGTTACACAAAGTGGAACCTTCTCTTTAAGTTCAATCTTTCTGATTGACCTGTGAAATTAGTTTCCTTTAAAGAACTATCGAAAACAAGCACTTTCTTTGTTAGATGGTTTGATTTAAAATGAAGTTATTTTAACAGCAAACTTCATTGATTAATAAATAAAATTATGCATCACACATATAGTTTAAACACTTTAGAAGCAGTTAAAAGTTATAGAACAATCTTCCAGATACTGTATGACAGTTATTTATAATTGGTAAGTAGTTGGACTGAACGTAACCAAATTTGAAGTGCATCATTCTCAGATCCCAGTAACTGATCTGAAGCATGTATCATCCCTAGAAATGCAGGCTGGAAGTTAACCTGTCTTGAAGATTTAATAGGTGTGTTAATTAAACAGGTTTTTACAGTAGTTAAAAAATGTTTTTTAGTTATTTAACTCAAAATATCTCAAAGATCAGACTGCTTGCAAAGGAACGTAAGTAAACAATTACTGGCAACAGTGCCTTCCGTGTTTTGTAAAAATTATATTTTGTTATCTATATCATATCTGTTACCCAATGAAATACTGAAAGACGAAAATATGAATATCCCCCCAACAAAAGTAAAAAGTTTAGGGTGTTATAGGCTTCTGTATTTAGAAGTAAGAACTTAAAGAAAAAAGCTAAGTTCATAATGTCAAAGTTTCGTCTAGTGTATGAAAATAAGATTATGAATACGTGAAGAAGAAAGGAATCAGTGATTGAGCAAATTTATTGCTACTTAGACAGAATGAGTCAATGCGTATGTAACTACGTTACGTATGTAAGATAGGTGTATGTTAGTTTTCAGAAGTTATGTTGAACATTAGTCAAATCGTAAGAGAACCTTTCTAATCTATTGAATATTCTGGGAACATATACAAGTTAAAAGTGATTTAGTAAGATTCAAAAAGTCAGAGTTTAGAGTAAGATTGTAACATTTGAATATTAAGTTTTATACCTAGAAATACTTGTCAAATTTAAAATTATCGCTCTAACTTTTGATATAAAATTATTACTTGTAATATGAAAAATCCGTCGTGATAAACTGTTATTTATGTATTTAATAAGCCGTTTCTGAAGAGAATAACTTTCCATATTAACTGCCATCTAGCGGTGGTAATACGAACATGTGAGCACGTGATTGATAAGTTGGTGTAATGTAACTGAGAATTAGATATTACTGTGTATTTTTATCATTACTGTTAAAACAAGTCTGTGAAGTTAAGACATATCTGCCGTACAGTCATGTTAAACGAAATAACATATTTTGGTGAATGAACAGTTTTGAAGAAATCTTAATGTGAACATATATTCAATGACTTTACGATTGCCGATTAATGAGTCGAAGTTTCCGCTTCGAAAGGTAGGATCAAAATATTGGTTATATTTAAGTTATATTCTGTGGTTTAGTAAGATTAACTGTAGCTTTTAATAGTACTGTTCTTGTTTATATTTGGCTGCAAAAGTTACTAAATTCTTAAGAAAAAACATCGAGGTTCATATCTTGGAGGGGTCTCTATTTGATTGAACATCGATGGCCATATCTTGGAGGGGTCTCTATTTGATTGAACATCGATGGCCATATCTTGGAGGGGTCTCTATTTGATTGAACATCGAGGGCCATATCTTGGAGAAGCCTCTATTTGATAGAACATCGATGGCCATATCTTGGAGCGGTCTCTATTTGATAGAACATCGATGGCCATATCTTGGAGCGGTCTCTATTTGATAGAACATCGATGGCCATATCTTGGAGGGGTCTCTATTTGATAGAACATCGATGGCCATATCTTGGAGGGGTCTCTATTTGATAGAACATCGAAATAGAAAAATTAGTTTTCTGGACCTCCCTTTTAACCGGACACATTTCATTGATATTTAAATATTCTGTAGTATATCACACAGCATGATATGACATTTGTTTTCCGGATGATTTTGGTCAATAAAATATTTTGAAAACTTACGAGTAACAAAGGTACACCAAATTTCTTTATTACGAAGGGTTCTAAATCAAAAGCACTGTGGCACCGCTTGTATTGACGTTGAACTGCACAACCACTTGTAAATTAAACTAAAGATCCCTAAGTACTGCACCAGGGGTCGTGGAATAAACCAGCTGCCCCTTTTTGAACTGTATTTAATACCTTAATTCTAAACTGCTGGAAATTGTTAAGGGAATTGTTCTTGAACGTAAAACTTTTGAGTCTAGATTTGAGACAGGATTTCAGTGGGGGGTGTGGCTGTTTGAGACAGGGTATCAGTGGGAGTGTGGCTGTTTGAGACAGGGTATCAGTGGGAGTGTGGCTGTTTGAGACAGGGTTTCAGTGGTGGGTGTGGCTGTTTGAGACAGGGTTTCAGTGGGAGTGTGGCTGTTTGAGACAGGGTTTCAGTGGTGGGTGTGGCTGTTTGAGACAGGGTTTCAGTGGTGGGTGTGGCTGTTCGAGACAGGGTTTCAGTGGTGGGTGTGGCTCTTTGAGACAGTTGTAGTAAAGATTTGGTTTTACTTGAAGCCGATCCTCAAGTTGAGAAAAATTAGGTAATATTTGATTTGAACAATCATCAATATATTTACTGATACATGCCTTTATTAACGTTTAACTAATTCTTCATGATGAAGGAATATTTAGTGGTGTAGGTTAGATGTTATAACGATACTTCAATTACTTAAGTAGTTTATTAATTACAAAATTTGAAAAATATATTTTAAACAAGTATTACGTGAATTCTTTATGTAAGACCCCGTACTAGATACTTGTTTTAGAAAGTGCTTAGAATAAAACTGTAAGTTACTACACAGGTTTTCATAAGATATACTTTATATTTAAGTTGACCATTTCCAATTAGTGTCCAAAATATACACGTAAAAACGGCTCGTTTGGGTTGAGAAAATATTTTTACGTAGAGGAGCGAACAACGTTTCGGTCATTGTTTGGTTCACAAAGAAAGAAAGAGGTAACTGACCGGAAGCTGACCACATGTTTGAAAGGGGTTGTGTAAATGAGTGTCGGAACGTAGAGGGCGTGCTTAGATGTTTGAATATATAATTTTATATTATTTTTAATATACGTATAAAGGTGTTCCTTTGTATTGGTTTATTTTGGATTTAAGTTGTTATATAGTTTTTCATCCTGGTTATGACCCCAGTGAACTTCATGATACAATGTATTCCATTATAACAGTGAACAAATTGAGAAACATGGTCAAAGTTCTTTAAGGTTTCATAACACATTTGAGATAATATTCTAAACTTGTTGGCAAATTTCTGGCCATTAGCTTTCACTACAACAGAAATAAGTTGATTAAAAAATAACTTCAGAGTTCAGCCCCTACCAAGACCATGGTCCTGATATCAAAACATTCCATCCGACATATGCTTTAGCATTTACGTTAGTCAGTTGAAACTCGCAGAACTTCGACAAGTCACAGTTTAAGAACCCTAATTATACGACTATAGTTTATACAAAAGTTAATTAAACAGGTGCAGTGAATTTTACTGTCAAACCCACAACTGTCTTAAAGCAAAGGCCTGGCATGGCCAAGCGCGTTAAGGCGTGCGACTCGTAATCTGAGGATCGCGGGTTCGCATCCCCGTCACGCCAAACATGCTCGCCCTTTCAGCCGTGGGGGCATTATAATGTGACGGTCAATCCCATTATTCGTTGGTAAAAGAGTAGCCCAAGAGTTGGCGGTGGGTGGTGATGACTAGCTGCCTTCCTTCTAGTCTTACACTGCTAAATTAGGGACTGCTAGCACAGATAGCCCTCGAGTAGCTTTGTGCGAAATTCAAAACAAACTTAAAGTAAAATCCCACAAAATGATAATGTTAAAATTAATCTGTTATTTGTAGGTGTTATAGATTAACTGTTGGTAAATTTGTTTCCGACCACAATGTAGCCGAAAGGAAAAGTCGGTGTTTCTTTATACGATTGTGTTTGGTAGAACTTGTGAACGGGTATTATTACAATGCCAAGATACCCCCTAAGAGTAAGAAATGGGTCTGATGGCTGCTGGTATTGACACTTTCTGATAAAGCAGAGAACGTTTCAACCTTCCTAGGTCATCTTAAGACCTATACCAGCAATCCTAAGATATAGATATTAAATCAGTTGATCATTTTAATTCTTAAAATTATGGAATACCATTCAAGTTTTCCATTTCCCCAATCAATTCTGGAACTTTGTAATGAATTATATTTAAAACCAACAAGGTAGATGTAGATCTTTAAAGACAGGCCGCTGAGCCACTGGGGGACGCTTTGTAATGAATTATATTTAAAACCAACAAGGTAGATGTAGATCTTTGAAGACAGGCTGCTGAGCCACTGGGGGACGCTTTGTAATGAATTATATCTAAAACCAACAAGGTAGAAGTAGATCTTTGAACCACAGGCCGCTGAGCCACTGGGGGGCGCTTTGTAATGAATTATATTTAAAACCAACAAGGTATGTGTAGATCTTTGAAGACAGGTCACTGGGGGCGCTTTGTAATGAATTATATTTAAAACCAACAAGGTAGATGTAGATCTTTGAAAATTAAAACGTTTATAAATAATTAGTATAATGTTAGTTCACACCACCACAGTAGCTGTCTTTCTCACCCCATGAGTAGTAGTTAAACAGTTCAAAGGTCAAACATTAATTTTGAATAGATGTAAAATATTGCAAACTTTTAGTTTCCTGTTAACATTTGTAGTCATTCGAGAAATTTGGTAAAATATAAAATTTTACTGATTGGTCACGGTTATGAACAATTCGATATAATAATAATGAACTTGATGATAAAAGGAACTTAAACAAGTCAGAATATTTATGTAACCCGCTTGTTATCAATGGTCTTTTTATGCGAAACGTCTGGTCTACAACGGTGGAAAAACCCCGAGTTTCTCACAATTGGTTGTGCGCTTCGAGGCACAGTGAGTTTAAGCCTAACCTTAGGCAATGTTCTAAGCGATCTCAAGAGAACCTCTTCGTACATATTGGTTCCTTGTTAGCCAAGTGATGGACAGGGTGGCCCGTAAGTCCCTATCCATCCATATGTTATTATGTTATATTCAATTACACATGTATTATGAAGTTGTTTCGTTTTTCTCAGTGAAATCTGGCAGATGTAAGCCCATTTACACTTGAAGAGCGTATTATGACATGGCGTCGCATAATATTATGCAGCGAGAATGAGGGACAGCACACTGGATACATAAGACATATAGATGGGTAGGGACTTACGGGCCACCCTGTATTTAGAAAATACGATAGTATAAGGAAGGGTGAATGGTAGGTAGCTGGGAACTGGAACGTGACACGATGTAGTCGTGGCCGACTTCGGAGGGATACGGAACAACCGAACCTGCCCGATATTTGAAACGCGACGAACAGATGGAGAACAGACTCCATTCGAGCATGATATGACTGTTATACTAATGTTTAACATGTAGAAACGTTCTCACTGGTAGGACATTATTTACAATGGACCAGTTGAAGGTTAGTGAATCCTTATTAAAAAAAAATGGGGCACAGTCACCCAGCCCCAAATAACATTAGGAGATTATGCTGATTACCTCTCCATGGCATGCACTCTAGGGCCAGTAAAGCAAAATATAAATTATAAAACAAATGAAAAAAAATTAAAACAATTAAAATTCCGTAGCAAAAGTAATTTCTAATCACTTGAATTTATATGGAACAGTAAAATATGTACAAAAAAGACAGAAGCCATAGTTTATTTATGTTAAAAAATATAAAAAAGATACAGAAATAATTTAACAAGATAAAAATTATAATGGTAATTAAAGTAATAATTAAAATTAAAGGCAATTTAAAAGATTACAAATTAAGACGCTAGGGGACGCTAGTTTAAAGTAACTAGGCTTAAGGGTGACTAACAACGTATACCTAGCCTTATCCAGTATCTTTAAAGTACGTCACTGGAGTCCAGTCAGAAGTGAATTTGTTAAGGATGAGTCAAATGACCTACTTATATAACGTTATGGTATTACGAAATGTGAAGGTCAGGCGACTGGGCACGTGATACAGTATGGTTCTAGCCGAGATGACACGGAAAAAGCGAGCCACTTTTCCATATTTCTCTCGCCATTGAGAAGAGTACCAACATGTGCAGAACTGACTATGCACGAGCGTGACAAAGGACACGATGCGGTATAACTGAAATTTAGTGGGTACAGTTGTTTTCTCACATGAATGACGCGCTAGTTGAAAGCGTGAAAGTAACCATCAACATTGCGCAATCACTACCCGGCTCTTATGACGTCCCACTGAAGAGCAGAATAGTGTTGTTCTATCTTGCGAGTAGATTTCGAGATCACCAGCTGTTAGAAGGAACTGGATTCCGACGGAAGATCACGTAACGTGGCGTGACAATGTCTGATCTCCGTAACAGCGTCAGCCTACCAGTCGGGAGAATCAAAACACTTGGTTTCTCGTACTAGGTGAAACACGAAAGTGTCCGAGGTCTGTGCAAATGAAGAAACGAGGAAGTTTGTTACAGGAATAAACCTCCCAAGACAGTAGATGGTTGTAGATAAGAAGAGAGAAAAATACTTGGTCCAGATACATCAAGTGTCCAGACCTCCTTTGTGGGGTGGCTGAATTAAAGACAATCGAGAGATGGCCTCTGTCTTACCACTCTAGGGGACAGTATAGACATACCACTTTACAGCCCGTACATTGTAGTTATCCAGAGGAAGAATTGTCCCAAAATACCAAATCAAGGGGAGTATTGTCCTCTTTACTACCTGTGTCCAACCAAACAAATTAGAAGATTTGTGGCAATAATCTTCGACTGCCAAACTGACACGTTGCACCATCTCAGATTTCACAAGGAAGCAAACCCAGAGATATTTAGCCAGAGGAATTCATGCCAGACCAAATGGGGTGTCTCAAGATGAGATTCACTTGCCCAACCATGGAGACCGAGATTTGGTGAAGTTGAGCCCTGTGCTGCATTGGGGTGAGTATTTATAGACATTTGCCAATGTTTAACCCAAGGATGTTTGGTTGGACAAAGATTCACGATATCTGCTTGGCCGACAAACTTAGCTGACACCGACCCTGGCAACAAAAAGTCATGCATCAAAATCAGTTGATACAAATAAGAGCAGATACTCTATCACCAACGTATATAGGGATGGTGATAAAGGACATCCTTGATAGACACTTTAACAGATATTTAAGGGGTCATCAAGTATCCATTTACTAAAATCCTACTTCAAGATGTATAGATGGTTCGTACACACTGCATAAAAATTGGAGGAAAACCATACCTCTCCAGAACATACAAAAATTTGTGATGGACTCGAAGGCTTTACTCTGATCAAGCAACACGAAATTAGCAAAAATATTTTGTCCATGGTTTTTCCACGGGACTTACCCTATTACAAGAAGTTCTGTTTGATACTTCTATCCTGAACACCACATTTTTGAGTGCCAAGGACAAGATTGGGCATAACAGCACTTAAATTGGCACACAGGATCTTTAAAACAATTTTTGCATCGACATTCAGGAAGGATATGGGATGCCCCTAGGAAAGATCCTTGGGCTGGGTGGAGGAACCCATCTAGCGTACCCAGAGGCATGGACCCACAGGTCAGACAGTCGTTAATGAAGAGGGGTCTGATATCATGCCAAATTAAGAAATAGAAGTCCACTGGTAGGCCATCTAGTTCTAGATAACTACCCAACACTCAGAGTAATGGATTCCACTAGGTTGTCAAGTTATGAGGTGTCCAGGGTTGGCAAGAGCTGTGTAATGTCTCGCCAAAGTCCCTCGCCTGCAGGCAAAGTCGAATATAAGAAAGCCACGTGTTGAGGATGTCAGTAATGTCCGAGAACACCTAAACATCATCTCTCAGACTGGGGATGTGCCTGTTTCCCGATATCTCACGTGCCTTGTACAATGAAACCTTAGAACATTTATGGGATCCAACAACTATCAGGCTAGAGACACTCGCTGCTCAAAACAGTTAGGAATATTTCAAGTCTAACCTTGCAGTCTACCCTGAAGCAAGTTTACCAAGGTATCTTCCTTGGCTCACAGGACGAGATGGCCAGCTCGCGAATGTTGCATGCCTGTCTGCCTCAGTAGGAAGACATGGCTTCCTTAAAACCCACCCTCTTGGTTTTATTTATAGTGTCAACTAAACAGACACCCCAGACAAGGGCGATCATCAATTTATCCCCTACCTCGTCCTCAGCGAGTGGAGACAGTCTGCACACTTTTGGACCCCTAAAAAACATATGTAAAGTCCTCCCGTTTGGTTAAAAAAGATCCAATGATGATACAAAGTGAAACATTACCAACCCGATAAACTGCAGCTGTACTGAAGGACAACCTAAGACTAGCTGTCACAGACATGATCAAGGTGACAATATACACCCTGACTAGTCCAAGTGGCAACAAAGACGGTTCTGGAAAGTGTACGCCAGGTATCGTGAACACTGGAGTCTGAAGACCAATCACAGGGACTGATCAACAGAAAGGAGATCTCGCCCTATTTCATCAAGGTGGGAGCCCAGCACACAGTTGAAGTCATCCCCAAGGACGATATTGGCCTGTATTATCAACTACCTGTCCAAAGAGGGAAAGAACATCTGCAATACATTCCCTTAATATCTTCTTCTTCTTCATGTGTCAAATCTGCGGCAGACATCGACGACCATGGCATGCCAGATACTACTAGAGAAGTTAAGATTAAGGATTCACATACGAGTCGAACCAAAGGACCAAATAGCTGGAAGGGGAAAACTGTTTACGAAGAAGTAATCCTTCCTTGAGGCAACATGGGTCTTCTGCGGAAAAACTATCAAACTGAAAGAGGTGTAAGAGGAATGTTTAGGACTGTTTAGCACAACTACACGTCTCCTGGATGTTACGAGTATAGGACTGACCGTTTAGCACAACTACACGTCTCCTGGATGTTACGAGTGAGACAGGAGGACCCCATCAACATTTCAGGAGGGACCACTCACTTCTGCTGTTTCTTTGGTTTTCTGCTCATCAGGTTGCCTCGCTCAGCTGAGGATTTTTTCAGGGATGTCTTACAGGAAGGATTACCACTGCAGAACTTTACTATCCCCTAGACGAAAGAGGTTAAGAGGGTGATTGGATTCAGGCTTTTCCTTTCTCTAGGGATGCTGGCAAGCGTGGGAGACTGAGGAAGTGCTCAACATATTATTTGGTGGAATAAACCCATAAGAAAAATGGAGAGGGCAACCCTTCTTATACAGGTGGGGAATACCCCCACTAACATAGATTAGACGCAGGTCCCTCCCTAAATCTACGAGAAGATTTGGATCACCCCAGAGGCCCTATCCCCCCCCCTCACTTGAGACTGACTTCAGCCTCCTTACAGGCCCAAACCACCCCTAGGCTGGACACGTGGGCCTGAGCCCCCCTCAGACTTCAGTCTCATGTCAGGATAGTTTATTATTAATGTGAACCCCTTAATCGTCAGGAAGTTTGGGATGGGGTATTTCATATCCACACACTGTTTTTCAGTACCTACACTAGGGCATGTCTGATGCGTTCCGTGTTCAATTTTTATTGCAATCCCATATTTTTGAAGCTCAGACGCTATCGCATTGCGGGGTAGCTTACAAGGTGCCAATCTGATGGTTAAACCTTTTAATGTTTTGTGCGCCGGCTCTGCTCTAATTATTTTCCCATTAAAAGTGAAGTTATCTTTATTTAACAACGTTTGAAAGATTGCACACGAAAAATATTAATATTCGATTCATTAAATAAAGTTAGAACGACAAATTACACCCACAAACCACAATAAAGTTTTCTGAACAGATGACGTCAACAGAACATAAACCACAAATAGCCACGAACCCAGTATCACATTCCCAAACTCCGACGACATATCTCCCCAGGGCCCGGCATGACCAGGTGGGTTAAGGCGTTCGACTCGTTATCTGAGGGTCGCGGATTCGAATCCCGGTTGCATCAAACATGCTCGTCCTTTCAGCCGTGGGGCATTATAATGCAACGGTCAATCCCACTATTCGTTGGTAAAAGAGTAGCCCAAGAGTTGACGGTGGGTAGTGATGACTAGCTGCCTTCCCTCTAGCCTTACACTGCTAAATTAGGGACGGCTAGCGCAGATAACCCTCAAGTAGCTTTACGCAAAATTCCAAAACAAACAAACATTTATGAAAATACAGCCTTGCACGCTTAGCCCGTGTATACATAGTAAAGTTGATGTAATTTTCACTATCCAATTATAGTAAAAGTGTTGACCGAGCATTAATGTGTTCTCATTAGCTAGCTGCCTCTTCTCTACTTTATAATTGAAATATTATGGTTAACAGGCATGTATAATTGAGAGTGAAAAACACGAAAACTGACGTATTTTGGCACTATGAAAGGTAGAAATCATTATTATTAGATACATCTGACATGTTTCGGTAAGATGTACCATCACCAGGGCTAGTATGTAATGTGGTTAACGAAGTAAAAATAAAATACATTTTTTACTGTCGTGTATCAGTAGTGCTACAATTAAACCTGATAAAGTGTAACATTATTATGATATGTCGTTATATGTTTATATTAGATAAATTGAAACATGTAAGACTGGATCACATATATAAAAGTGTGGCAATTGTTTTTATTCAGTTTGTTAACACAGCATATAAATAAATATACATACTACATTATTTGTTTCTTTTTGTACTTTGTCACGGTAAGTCTACAGATTTGCAACACTAAAATCAGGGGTTCGATTCCCCTCGGTGGACTCAGCAGATAGCTCAATGTAGCTTTGCTATAAGTAAACACATACACTTTGTCGTCGTTTTACTCTTGAATATAAAATTGTTTTTCACACTTAAGTGCGTATATGATATCATATAATAATGTCAACAACACGAGTTGCATTTAATACATAAAGAGTACGTTAGGCTTAAAGTGTTCGCTTTTATCTGTGAGTTAGAAACATTTAACATGCTGAAATATTCCAAAGCAGATGAAATAGTTATTTGATTCTTGTTTCTAAAAAAGTAATAAATTAAAAGGAAACGATTACCATAATTTTTGTTTCACCAGAGTCATCTTTGGTATTTTGTATATAATACGTACATAATAATGTGAATAACGTATGTTGCGCGATTAGAGTACGTTAGGCTTAAAGTGTTCGCTTTTATCTATGAATCACAAACATTTAACATGCTGAAATATTCCAAAGCCTGGGACATTTTGACAAGTTATTTGATTCTTGTTTCTAAAAATTAATTAATCAGAAGGAAACTGTTGCCATCACATTTTTTAACCAGAGTCATCTTTGGTATTTTGTTTATTAGAAAATTATCTCAATGTGGCGGTTAGGCTACATTTGAAATATTGTGTTCACTTTTACATTACAATGTAAAATTACAATAAAACAAAAGTTTATTATTGACATATAACAATCTCTCGATTATATAGCTATATTACATGTAAAGTAACAGTATCCCTAATTGTTATAGTTATATTGTTGTTAGGTTATTATTCAATTCTAGATTATCTTCGTTTGTTTGTTTGTTTTTTATTTCGCGTAAAGCTTCACGATGGCTATCTGCACTAGATGTCCCTAATTTAGCGGTGTAAGACAAGAGGGAAGGCACCTAATCATCACCACCCACGGCTAAATCTTGGGCTATTCTTTTACCAACGAATAGTGGGATTGACCATTACGTTATATCGTCCCCACGGCTGAAAGGGCGATAACTACAAACTCCTATTTTGGCTCCACGTTGTTACGTGGAAACATATATTTCATGAAGTTAAAATAACGATTCGTAATAAGAGTAGATAATGTCTATAATAACTCCGGCCTTATTTGTTTAAATTTTGTACGGTCCCTATTTGCAGATTTTTAAATATCCAGCTTTTTATTTATTTATTTTATTTGTTGGCTTTTTTATGCTCAACTCTGGATAAAAAACAACTTAACCCTATACACTGTAATGTTAATAATAAACATAACTAGTAACTCGCTGATACGGTTCATATTTATTTTACTGTACCTAACGTATATTCGATCGTATTCATTTGAGATGTAAAATATGGGGTGAGGGTTGCGGGTTCGCATCCCCGTCGCGCCAAACATGCTCGCCCTCTCAGCTGTGGGGGCGTTATAATGTGACGGTTAATCCCACTATTTGTTGGTAAAAGAGTTGGCGGTGGGTGGTGATGACTAGTTGCCTTCCCTCTAGTCTTACACTACTAAATTAGGGACGGCTAACACAGATCGCCCTCGAGTAGCTTTGTGCGAAATTCAGAAAACAAACAAACAATATTCGCAGTATCTTATTTGGTTTTCTATAAAACGTTTTTGTACAATATACAAAGACGTTTCTTATTGTACACTGACAAGAGAATAATAAGTTACAAATATACCGTTTTGAGCGATTTTTCTTTTCCTCTGAAGACTAACGTGTTTGCTTTTCTGTGTACATTCGTCCAATACTAAAGAGTTCAGTATTGCTTGAACCGAATCTTTACTGTTTAAAAGGCCTTTTGTCTGAACGTTCTATTAGGATTTTAAGGAATTCCTTGAGAATCCTTTTATGAACCACTATTACAGTTCATGATTATATCACTTTAATTGTTTCAGTATTGAAACTTACAAAATATGCCATCAACGGTAATCAATAAAAAAGCCCATACTAATTTTCTTCCAAGTAAATGCTGATGACCAAACTAAAATCGAAGCACCGAAGTGTACTTAGTCTGCAGAGAACGTTTTGATAAAGTTGTATTTTTATGTTTGTTACATGCTGGTAAACGGTAATTAAAATTGTAGCAATTAAGATTTGTTGTATGTTGTATAAAATATTTAAAGAAGGAAATATAAAAAATCGCGCTGTTAAATAAGATTAAATTATAAATACGAAAATCTATTAAAAAGGTTAAAGAGTAATCAATGAATCATTTAGTTCAGTGCCAGTTACACGGTGAGGGTTAGTGTGTAGGTGACAAAATCACATTAATAATATAAGTGTATGTTAGTTTCAAACGTTCTGCGAAACATTACTTGAATTGTGGATTTTAAAGATAGGTCTACAATTAGCGTAGCTTATAACAAATATGTTTCTCTTAAGGAAGAAATAAATCATTTCATTATTGTTGCGCGGACTAAAATTAACATTACTTTTAGCAACTAATCCAAAAGAATACGACCAACGATATGCTTAGGACATTTTTTTATTCAATTAACCACTGTAGCTTATTATAAAAACAAAAAAAAATTTGGCTATGTAGAAAGAAAGTTTACTGTTATTAATAATTAACGCTCGTATAAAAAGAAAGAAAGAGTGAACTGCTGCAACTAACTGAATTGGCTGCGAAAATTTATAAGTAAAAGGATTTATTGTTTTGAAGTTAATCACAAAGCAAAATAATGGACTATCTGGACAGGTATCAAAATCCGGATTTCGCAGACATGCTGCTGTGAAGTGCAAGTAGAAAAATATTCTAATAATGTGAAAAAGAAGATTAAATGAAAAATCATAACAACATATAAGTATTTAACTTTATTACTGAAAATATTGTCAAAAAACTAATAATTGTAGTTACCTTTTAAACTTTTGTCTGAAATAATATTATCTAAGTAAATTAAAACTTTTGTGCGGAATTTATACACATAATATGAAAAATTTGTGGTGTTAAATTGTTCTCATTGTCACATATTTATTTCTTTAATAAAATGATTCTGAGAAGGAAAATAACTTCTTTTTTTTTTAATTACCTGCCATCTAGTGATTGTAATATCGACATGAGAGCATGTGAGTGACAAAAAGGTGTTTGTTTTGAAGTAAAATTTGCGTCTTTTATTTTTGCTGTAAATTTTTAACCTTAGTTTAAAAAATTCAGTGTGTTAAGTTAGAAAATTTGTACCACACAACTATGTCGAAAGCAAAGAACAATTTGTGTTCTGTCTTGTTAAAAGAGCATTTTGGAGAAGTCGTTCAAAATATTGGAACACTTTTGATGAAAAAGGGTTCTATGTCGTTACGATTGCTGTTTATTGATTCAAAGCTTCCGCTTCAAAAGGTAAGATCAAAATATTTTTCTCATTTTTAAGTTATGTTTTTTAAGAGTAGCTGAAACTTTTAATACCAGGGCGTGTCGTTGTTTTATCAACTTATTTAATTTCAAAAAATTAACTAAAGGTTTTATGCCATTCGTTTATACATCGATATAAATTACACTATTGTACTGTCTGTCCATGTTGATGGATGTTTACCAGATTTCGCATTAAGGTTTCTTTGGTTCATGCAGATGTGCGGTTCACATGTTTTGTTTATGTCAAAAATCATGTCCACTGTTTCTCGCAAACCACACTTGAAATGATTAGGGTTAAGTACTAGTAGTTATAGAGTATATCCATTTTTAATGATCATTTCATGTGAAAAAAAGTCAAGATTTCATATTCTTAGTACAAGTAAAGAACTGTCATTAAGAAAAAAATAAACAACGCATTGTCCAGATGACCTTTATATATTATTGTATAAAAATGTTATACACTTTAAAGTACACTGTGGGTTTTGTACCTGTGAATATTACCACAGCTGAGGTCTGATTGTAACAGTATTTATTACAGGTTTTGTATTTTTGATGATATAACGAACTTGTATTGGGTCACAATCTGCTATCAGAATGTCCAGTTCTTGGGTCAGCCAGTATATTAGGTCACATTGTGATATCACAATCCACTATTAAACCATGTAGTTCACTGGACTCAATATGAAAATGTTTGTTGTGTAGATTAATCATGCATAGAGATAAAATTTTGTTTTCTTAAACATTATTATGGAATGTTTTAAATAAGTTGGATGCTCCAATGATAAGTAATAATTTTAATTTTTACCTGTTTACATATATTTAATAATCGTGTCCCTCTTGGGAAAGCAGACCATCAGATTCATGGAAGATATTAGCTAACAAAGATACTTTAATACACATTATTTACACAAGATGGACGGTCTGACCATTTCTCGCAACGGAACTTGTTTTACTGCATCATCGTTTACTAAAACTTTTTTACAACCAGAGTAAATTTATTGTCATTTATCCTTAATTGGAATCAAACTTTTGATGAGGAATGTCTAGCCATTGGCTTTCACTTAAACACAGAAATAAACTGATTAAAGATAAGCCCATAGCAACACCATCAACTTGTTCTTACAACTTACCACTCAAGATAGAATGAGAATCTTCAGCAACAAATTTATCACTTGAAGTCAGTATAACTTGGTATAGTCACATTGTTATAACCATTATTAAAAATCATATTACGAACTTATATTTTATACAAAGGTATATTTGTATATAATTTTACATCAAAGCCAAGGTAAATTTGACTTTCAAACTTCCAAGACTGTCTTTTAAAGTATAACATATAGTATGTATTTAAATAACTGCCACATTTATTAGAATGTCTGATGTGTTTTGTAGGTGAAGAAAGCACTCTGTGTTCTGATTCAACACAACATGGTGGAGTTCAAAGTTGGTACTCGTGGTTACCCTGAATACACCTTGTTAACCGATAATGCTTTGCTACTGTTACGATATCCACGGTACATTTACAATGCAAAAACCCTGTAAGTGTTTGATAATTAACAGATTGTAGCTTGATACAATGGAACTTAGCATCTTTAAACAGACTATACAACTACCTATTGAAGTTGTTCATAAAATTCATTTTTCTTTCTACCTTGTCCAAAATCCTAAAAAAACTTTATATGATGTTAATCTTGGATCAAGGAAACAAAGTAATCCTGTCATCAGTTTGTTTCTTGACTATTTTTTTAGTCAAGATATATATTGTACCTTCAAGAAATCAGCATAAATACCTTCTGTGTTGCTTGTACAGAGACATTTCAGATGTTTAAATTTAACCCTAAATGGTAAAACTTAAAATATTGTAACATGTCTTTGAATCAGAAATGTATCTTTATTATTTTACAAGGTTTATTGTCTCTAACACTGCAACATAAAATGGAGACAATAAATGATTTGCCATTTTTTTCTCACAGCAATATTTTATTACTTGCTTTTAATAGGTAATAAATTACAAAATCATCATTAAAACAACACTCATGCATAAGAAAATAATATAACAGTTGAACTAGGATTAATTATGTAAGATCCTAAGTCATTTAATTATAAGTAGACATGAATGGATTCTTGTTGAGAGTTAGGAAAAACAGAACATAAAACAGAAAGAAATCACATTTCATTTGTTTTATTATATTTGATATAATTTGAAATTGAACAATTTATAACTTAAAAGACAACACAGCTCCACTAAGTAATCACTGTTATTCAGAAGTAAAGGTGAAACATAATACCAGTTGATTCTAAAAGTAACTGGTTAATGCTAATAAATATTTGATAACAATTGTTAAATCTGTGTATACAATAATTTTATAATGGTTTTATTACTCTACAGTGAGTGACCTGAAACAAAGTATAATTTTACGTCCAATATTAAAATACGATGTTATGTTTACATCATAAAAAAACTGTAATGTTTCTGTAATGTTGTTCATCCTCTCAATATTTTTGTACTTCTAAAAGATGGTCTGATCCAAGATGAAACAAGTTTTCAATTTATCTATACAGAATAAAAAAATTTTGTTAAAATACTTTCATGTCTACCTACAAAACTGAGACTTGGTTTTCATTTAATTTTGTTAGATAATTAAAAAAATATATCAGTGGTGCTGAATATAAGTTTAACGTTGTGTTATTACCCTTGTTAAATTTCAGCTACACTTAAGTAAACAACTAAAAAGGTACAGTTAGTAATGTGTCCAATATAGTTGTCTGTAAGTGTTAAAGGTTCACGGAGCAAGCAGTTGAGGGTTGATATTTGTGATGGGCAGAATATATGTACCCCAAGGTTTATCATTCCCGATCAGTTTGCTACTGAAATAGGTGGCGTTTCAAACAGAGTTGGTTTACACTGTTTAATTATCAATGTGACAGAAGGAATACATACACTTTTGTTTGAATATTATAGGAGAGTCATAATTTATTTACGAGTTAAAAGGGTCATTCCATGTCAAATCATCCAGGGGACTGCAGGTGATCCCCACAGAATGCCTTGAAAAAATTTACATGTGCTTATCTACCCATACAATGAAAAATTGCCAAAGATTAGATCAATATATCTAATAGTTTCTGATTTACAGCCGTGTAAAATTTAATTTTTTTATATTTGGCAAATTCATTTTGGGACAACTTTGGCTGCTTAAAGCTACAAGAGTAATGATGGTAGAAGGCTGAAATTTGTTACATTTATTGAATTAATCTCACAGAATTCAAAAATGGTCTCAAACCAAATTTATCTCCCTTAGGATTTGCATAGTGAGGCTGTAAAATCACCTGAAAACCACAAATTGTAAAATATATTGGTTTATGTAATAAGCCATAGCTCTAAGACTTAATATGATACAAAGCTGAATTGTTTTTCAAATTTCCTATAACATATCAGTTGATAAATCAGTAATTGTTGTAATTAAAAGTCTGTTAGATCTGTAAAAAAATGTAGTTGCATGCAACTTTGTATGATTTAGCTAAAAATAGCCCTACTTGAGACGACAGTTTGACTATGTCACCAGTTATTCAGCCTTTTCAGATTTTTACCATATATTCTTACATCTCTGAATATGGTCTACAAAACAACTCAGGATGGTGTTCAACCTACTTTTTGAGTTATATATCTGAGGAGGTCACCTGGATGATTTGACATGGAATGACCCAAAGCTAGGTTTCAAGATATTTATTAGTGTATTTCCAAATAGTCTGCCTCAAAACTGCAAAAACAAATCACCTTATTTTATTGCCATCTGCTGTCTAGAAAAGGAACTATTTAAAGTGGGTAGCATTTAATACTGTGATCTGATGAATAACCAAGAGGTTTTTATTTCAAATTGTGTTAATAGTTGGTGAATGTAGAAAATGACTGTTTGAACAGTCAGAAGGCATAGCAAACAAAAGGTTTGCATATTACAAAAATAATTTATTGTTTAGGCCTTAAGAAGAACAAAAGCCCAAAATGTTACAATAATAAGTATTGATAGTACCTTCATGGTTCTTGTTTTTACTTCATTAAATATGTGAAAGAGACAAGAAGTTCTAATGAAACTGTTACTCCATGAAATGCGCAGCATTTAAAATTATGAAATCAGGAAAACAATTTGAGGAGTGATAGACGACAAACTATTGTATATTAAATAGACTTTAGTATAAAATGTTTGATGTTTTACATCTTATATTGTATACCATTCTTGTGAAAACATTGACACATGTGGAATTTTCATAATTATTTGTACAAAAGCCACAATATTTAATTATAGGTATGGATACACAGGTGAGCTCATTGTGGAAGAACTACTGACCAATGGTCAAATGACCATGAGTACTGTTGTTGGCAAGGTAACCTCACGACTGTCTGAGGCAACAGAAAGTGGTAATATTGTTCTGCTATTCATTACTGTTGAAAATAACACATTGGATCACTTACCTATAATACACCAAGTTGACACATATATCCGATAAGTTTATTGTAAGGTTTAATTACTGCTATACTGACAAAAAGACATTGTGAAATAGAATAATTTCTTATTTAATTTTACTTTTGGAAATAATTTCAAAATAATTGTTTACATTTCAGGTGTGTCACCAAATCAAGTTAAAGACATTTTCGTTAAATTAGTACAAACGCACTTTGTTCAGCGCTGTCCTGTACCGCAGTCATCCGACGGAGTGAAACCCGTAGCACCCACAATGAATATATCTGAAAACGAAATGTATTTAATTCCAGAGGTGTGTGTTTGTTCAGTCCGAGTGCTGCATTCATGAAAATCTTTGGTGTTAAACCTTTGTTAAAGTTGGATCTTAACTGTGTTTCTTAATGCATACAAGTACTTGTAAGTGTAAAAACAAAATATAGGGACAAATGATAAGTTTAATAGGATTGAAAACAAAAGACTTTATAGACATGTCATCTGCTTGATATAAATATTCTATATCCTAATGCATCAAGTTTTATTTTATCAAGATAAAGTTGCATCTTCTCCGTAAATCAGAAGGCACTGACGAACCCCCAGCAAAGAGACGACGAGTGGAAACTGAGGATGAGAAACAACCTGATGAAGATATTTACTGGAGGGTCAACTTCGTTCGTTTCCACCATTACTTTAGGTTGGTCAACATTTATGTCACTTGTAACCTTAAACCTTTAAATTAGAGATTCATCACTTCTAATGTAACAAGTATAAAATAATTGTTACATTAGTTTCTGTTAAAACACAGTTGGAATTTTACATTAAATGTTCACACTTTTAAATTATCTGTCACATTCTGTGCTGGTTTACCATAAATTTCTGTCTATTATAGATTGTGTACGGAGATTAGTACTACTGCAATCAAAATCATTGTAAATATTTGTTCCACTGTTTAATACCGTATGATTATACGGAGTGTTATATCTAACAAACTTTGAACAAAACTAGGTGCTTTATATTGTATTTATACAGGGTTTTTGGAAAGTCACTGTGCACTTATATATTTATTAACAGATATGTTTCAATACAGGAGGTAAATATGAATGACAATTATAAACAATGTTGAAAGTGACCCCCATGGCATCAATACAGGCTTGGATCCTTCTTATTTTGTTTCTAAACACCGCTATCAGTTGCTGGCTTGAAATAGACTGAATAAAATATGATTACAAAACTGCACAGTGACTTTCCGAACACCCTGTATTATCACAAGTAAAAGAATTTCCACTGTCAAGAGGAGGGTAAGAAAGTAATATATGAACTGTTGAAACTACAATCTGGTTTCTTGAAATTACTGTTGGTAGCTGTACACAGTTTATTAGAAACTACGTTTGTGACATGTCAGTTTAGTTTCACAGTAATGTCGGTGTTTTTATCCCTCCAGAGATCAAGCTTTAATCGATGCTGCGTCACGAAGACTAGGGCCGAGAGCAGCCGATATCTTACGGACAATATTAAGGTTGGCAGAGACTCGATCAGACCCCTGGACTCCAACAACTTGCTGTGTCTCCCAGCAAGAAATATTACAGGCTGTAGTTAAAGAAACCAACATTGTAAAACTGGTAACCAAAGTCTTTGATCCTTCAAGTTGATTTACACATTCACTTTAATAAAAGCTCCAGTATCAGAACTGGCTTGGAAACTCTTCAGATGTATGACTTTCAGGCTTGTGATGAAACCAATATGTAATATATTCGTTGATAGATTGCTTAGGCAGAGTAAACACGATGAAAAGTGTCATCAGTATGTAATATAGTTACAGAACCTGCCAATAAAAGTACCTCAACTTTCGTCAGTATTTTTCTTACTTGTTTTAAACTGTATGTGCCTATTGCATGGTACCGTAAGACTATTTTATAAACCAAAAAAGAAGTTGTTAAAGTAATTACTAAAAGAATAGCCAATAAAATGAAGTTTACTACCTTTATGTAATGTTAAAACAACAACAGGAAGTGTGTGTTCAAAAGCTAGACTTAGATACTTGAAGTTTGGAACACCAGAAATGGAGCTCTTAAAAAAAATAGATTACGAGGAAGAAAATAAGCAAACATTCTGCCAACATCGTTACGGTTTACCTTCTTTTCAGGAAATTGCTCCTTATCTGTCTGTTCTGACAGAAGACAGTGCCAACTTACTGTCAAAAGTGGAAGACCGTGGCGGAGGAGTATACACTGTCACAACTTATAAAGCTTTGCAGAAGTTAGTGGAAGCTATCATTATGTCTGTCGTGGAGGACAGATTTGGATCGAAATGTTGCAGAATATTTAGGTGATGTTACATTGTTGCTATTTCAAATAATCACATAGAAATCTAAAACATCCAACATTATAATGAAATCTTAGCGTTTGTATGGTTTCTGTGTTATTCAGCCAAGATGTCAGGGTTTTAAAGATGACTCAATACTGGTTTGTAACTTTCTGTTGGATAAGAGAACATGGAATGTAACTAATGAATGTTTCCTTTTCAGGCTGTTACTGATGAAAAAGTACTTGGAACAGAAACAGATAGAAGACCTGGCCATGATTCCAGCTAAAGACACGAAGGAATATACATACAAACTGTTCCAGGAAAAGTTTCTGAATACTCACGTAAGTTGAAACGTTCCTTGGATATTTTCTGTAAAACTCAATACAGAACTGAGTGTTGCATGAAAGTGTAAGCAACTTCAGCATTAATAAATCTAGAACATCCTCCAAGTTATTACTTAAAGGACTGTGCAAGTTATAATTATTTGCTTCATGTTAACAGTTTGTTAGAATTTTGTGAGTAGTTTCATGTAATTTTCTAATCTAACTACACACAAATCAGAAATTCCACTTTTTGTTTAATTACAGGAAGTTCCCAGGACCATGGATCACGCGCCATCTCGTACATTCTTTCTCTGTTATGTTAACATAAACCAGGTATGTGAGACCTGTCATAGACAGTTATAATACTCTACGTTCCATTAACACAAACAACTGTTCTGTTTGCAACAAGAAGAGATACTAAAAGGTGTTTTCATCTCCAGGTATGTAGAATGGTTTTAGAGCGGTGCTATATGGCAGCTCACAACGCCATCAGTCGACAAGAGTGGGAAACCAAAGAAAATAAACGCCTTTAGGAGAAACAACAGAGAGTGGAGGCTATTATTGCAACTCTTAAAGAAAATGCAGCAGACCAAACACAGATTGATGAGGTTGGTAAAGTATGATTAACTTTTAGTCTTTTTCATATCACCATAGGTACTTGTATTGAGTAGGACTACAACATTATCCTGTTATCCGATCTCTGTTGAGGTCACCTTAGTGTAGATATTTTCTCTGACCTTTAATCCAGGTTTATATGTCCACCTAAGGTCAGTTTATCTCAACGTGTTATGTACTTTAAACTATTCACTGCTCTGACCATTTTCTCCATAACCATGATATGTTGCAGTAATAATTATTTTAGAGAAAGCTTTCAGAAACAATGCATATGCTTCCATGTTTTTATATATTGATCAGAGATAAATCAGTACTGACTGGACATAACAACTGGGATCCATGTAAAATTGTAGTCAACACTCACTACTGGAACCACCTTCAGATAATATGGCTTCACAGTCATGATGAGATAGCCAGTGCATGTTATATTTTTAATACATTACACAAGTACCTGTTGTGACCTGAAGGAGGCCTAAGAAGAGAAGTTAAAGCATCTCTCCACCCCCAAAAAAAAAAGACTTGGCTTTACTGTGTGTGTGTGTGTGAAGTGGTACCATATAAGAAACAACTAACTGCTTAAGCATATGTTTGAATGTTATTTTTCTTCCATTTTAATTTAACAGGTAGAAGAAATGATAACTCCTCCAGAACACGCACAACTGAGTCAATGTAAGAAGCGTGAGTGAAAAGATAGAGAGAAGCCAACTTCAACTGGATGAGACAATATTTATACTGACCTTGTTCATTAACTTGAGGAAGTGAGCTCCTTAAAACTCTACATATTTTACTCAGTTTTACCCAAGGACAAAACTATTTCTCTCAGCTGAGCATCTTCAGCCCAGTTGACTCCCGAACCAGCAATGCACAGTTGGAAGACGTGATTCAAAATAACAAGTGGCTCTTTCTGCTTCCTAATTTTTTCTTCTAACCTGTGAAGAAAAAGTTATCCAAGTCTCAACTAGATTTGTTAGAAATTAAGTGAATGTGTAATAAGACAGAATCAGTTTACTATAGAGAGGTAAAATAAACTACTGTGGAACTAAGTATACTCTTTAATCTGTGTTCAATTATCTCAGTAGATTCACAGATATTACTACTGCTGATGATTGCAGGTCATGATAAAACCCTCCCACGTTTTCACAGTACGAAAGAGTTCCTGTATAAATACTTTACAGAGGCTGAGAAAACCAGGTGTGGGACATTCTGAACATTCATTGGATTATACACAGTCTGCAAAACAAAGGAAGTGTGAGCACAAGCATTTTCAAAAATGGTTGATTCACTAAATATAATATTCTAGATTGTCAGTGTTGATAGTCTGAACCAGTGCATTTCACGTACCACCTGAGAGTAAGGGATTAATATTTGATATGTACTTTTAAATTAAATAACAGTAAACTACAGTTTCAGGACATACCCTTTGACCGGTTAATGGCTTTGTTTTTCAATCGTATTTCAGTAAACAACACTAAATTTTTATATGAATATTTCAAAATTTCAGGGTCTGAAACTTATGCTAACCTTGTGTACTTTGTTTTACCTAATTTGTTGGGAAACTTCAAAACAAACGATTTGATATTATTTATACATTGTCAATCTTCTTAAATAATCCAACACATTATCAGAAATATTACTAATAAATCTAAACACAGACAAGACCAGGCACACTTGAAAATATTTTTATATGACAACTAGAATAAATTTAGAATGCAAATAAAAATATTTACATCATTTCATCTTTACCTGAACATATTAACTACACCTGAGTTAATGGGGAAAAATTTATTTTAGAAGTGTTCGAGTCTGTTCCCAGGAGCACACAATTTTATCTTTATACACTAGAATATAAACACTTTTTATTGTATTTTGAGACAGTCTTATATTAAATTCTTTATCTCTAATTGAACTGTCAAAATTTAAACTTCTTACTCGTGTATTCTGCGTCCTTGAGTTATTTCTTCATGTTGCTGTTTTTCCATTTTCTTCTGCATTATAGAGTTTATAGACTTCTTTCTTTTTCCAGTAAGTTCTGTGAAAGAAGCCGAAGAAATACAACATTATTACTTGAGTGTTTCTTATCTAAATGGGTTCTTAATAACATAACTTTAAGACCCAGTCAATTATACAACACAATATTTTAATAGTTTTTAAATTGAACAATCATTTCTTCTAATAACGGTTAAATACTAAAGTAAATGTGTGAGTAATACAAGAAGGAGTCATTACTTAGAACCTGAACTGTTGACGATATGTGAAGTTACAAACATGTTTAGTGTCCACTTTTTATAACAACCTATTAATCTGATGTTTGTATTACTATCAAGTTGAATAACTAATATTAATGTATATATTTCAGACATTCTTTGACAAATTACAGTTGATGCTAGCTAACATGTTTAACAGTTTTCTTTTCAACGAGTTACCATGGAAGCCACAAATATGCCTGTTATTCCCATGTAATTTGACCATTAAATATCAAGATGTTTAGTTCTCAAGCCACCAGATGGAGATTTTTTAATCACCTTAGTGTTCTAGAACACTGGACTTACAACTTTGTAAGCAATTTCTTCAATTTCACAAAGATTTTGATAACTGAAATTATTTTCCTATTTCTCTTGTAAAGAGAATTATGTAAATAGGCCATACAACCTCTCTTCTGTCCTACTCTGCTACTGTGAGGAAATTGCAAAGTTGCCTTTCAACTAGTCCTTTTATCTGTAAACCACGTCATATACAATTTGCATGTAGCTTAGGATTTTGTGCCATCCAACTCACTGGAAGACATTTCTTTCTAGCTATTTGAAATCACTACACTGACTTACCCAAAAGATCTCTTTCTAACTTCATCATATTTTCTTCCACAGTATGCAATGCCTGAAAGGTCAAATACATTTTAACAATACTTTATGTTCGATTGTTGCTAACTGGTTTTAAATTATTTCACTAAGTCATATTTAGGACACTCGAAATGTGATGTTTTTACTCAGCTCACTCAACAATAACAAACAATTGCTATATTTCAAATTCTTGAGACATAAAAACTGTCAGACCTTATTGTCGACAACTTTGGTATTAATGAATGCTATTTAAGTTACACAAACAGATGTTTACTCACTTCCTGTTCGGCAAGGATGTCCGCAGAAACTGCTGTGACGTGATGGAGTAGTTCCTGGACGTACCTGCATATTATCAAAATAAACTGTGTGCTCTTCACTTCCTACTGTACTCATTAAAGAAACCAGAAGTTTAAAAATAATTGCCAATTGTGCCCTAACATCAAATAAATGTTTCAAAATATTACAAGTTGATGTGAGAGCCACAAAACAGTAGATGTACCAACCTGCAATCTCTCTCTCTAAGTCCTAAACTCTCCAACCATTGGCCATCACCTTCTCCAAGTAATCTCCCAAAGGATGCTTTCTTACTGATATCAGCCAACTGTAAACTACATAAAGTTATCTGTGACTTTTTAAACAAGAACACAATGATAAAGATTCAAGCAAAAAGACATCACACTGATTGAAATGGTTATTATACAGAAAACTATTAACATCTGACTACAACCAATATCATGGCGACAATGATATCTGGAACAGCAATAACAGCTGCTGGTCCAACATCGTTCTGTTGGATGTTACTGAATAAAGTTGAAACAGTTATACTAAACATCTAGCACAGAAGGAGAATCTACCTGTTTAATACAAACCATATGTTCCATATTTCATGAAAGATAGCAGGTTACACAGTGAGAAATACTCCATTTACCATGAGCTGTTTCTTCTGTAATCATTCTACCATAACTCAACATGAGATGAACTGGTGTTATTCATATAATCAACAGTACTACCTAACTTTGGTACAATAGATTGTTTTGTAATCTATGTCCATCTTCTTTCTACCATTTTTGTCAAAGGTCAAAATGATTTCATGTTGTGGTCAAGAAAACTGAACTTCATCCAAAATATCTTGAATGTTACTTGTTTAGTATCTGGAACGTCCTAAGTACATCTGGAATGTTTGTTTTCAGTAAGACAATATTTTGTGTTATTTTCTATATCCTAACTATATGAGGTCTGTCGATTTGACGAAACTCGTGACCACTATACAAAAATTAGGAAATAAATATAAATTATGCTTTTTCACATTCTAGAATGACCAGAGATTATAACATGAAAACACAAATCTTTAATCTAAACAACTTGAGTGTCATAATGTTATATATTTATTATATAAACCTTACAGGTATGCCTAGCTAACATTACATAACTTACAATGATATAGTGCTTGTGTACTTGTCACCACATCCAATAACACAAAACTAAACTTCAGTCTTCACAAGTGACCTGTCTTTGGCTGTGTTTTAGTAAACTAGTATTTTGTAATGTACAGTCACATTTCAATTATTATACATTATATATATGTATATATAGATTATTAATATTTAGAAATAACTTATTAAACTTATTTTTCTTGCAACACAGAACAGTAGATAAAGAAAACAATTATCTCTTCTAACCAAGATATTTGGACGTTGCTTATTAAGCCTTTTAAAATCTTCCATGTGGAGGATATCGAATAAAATTTTGTTTGGTTACAGATAAATAACCAAAAATAATAAATAGCTATACTTATACCATAGAATTCCACTATAAAGTATTAAGCTTAGGAACTGAGCTGTATCACATTTTTTAAAAAATGTGAAATTTTGAGCAGATTAAAAACACAACCTACCTCCTTGAAATATTGGTTTAAAACAGCTTTATAGTGTTTAAACAGATTAAAATGGTTGAGAAAAATCACCAGGGAGACATTTCAAGCTGTCAATTGGTTATTAACATGTCATACATTGAAGTAAGTATATAAAACTACCCATTTCCAAAAATGGAAAGACATGAACAGAGCCACTTTGTTTGATTCGGTACAAAATCAAAAGATGCAGGATTCTTATTTTATAATCTAGTTTCTTAACATCATTAATTTGAGTTCCTAAATCTTACAAATCTATAGACTTTTGGCATCGCAGACACATAATTTGAACCACTGCTACATTCAACATACCACACGACTCACACAAATCTACATTCAAGAGTTCTTTTAATATTTGTTTTGAAATTAAGAAATTACTCATGTATAACACTAAAACATGAATTCTAATCTACAAAACGTAACATGAAACTTATTCACACAAGTCAACAAATGAGATGACATGACCCTTGAACCATGACCCATTGCAATAGGGTTGATACTGTTGACTATCATAGAGAGGAAACAGTTTACTTCCATGATAACAGAATGTTTTATGAATTTTAGGTTTTTAATCTGGTTTCCAAGATCAAGTGTGTTGGGTAAACTTTTGAAACTAATGGTAATTCAATTTCAATGCTCTTCAAACATCTATCACCTACCCGGACTGCCAGAAAACAAGAACTTCATGTTGTTATAACATTATTACACATTCTTTAGAACTCTTCATACGTGGGGCACCCTGTGTTCTGCTACCAATCAACAACTGGACAGTGTTGTATCTTTATCAAGTACTTTCTGGACTTGGTAAGTAAATAACATTGGTGGCCTTGTTATCCACGCTAGTATATTATGGTGAATCATATATAAACCCCAAAACTGTTTTTAAATTTAACATACAGTGTTAGTGTTTTTGCAGATATTCTTAATAACTCTAATAAAAGAAATAATAAAAAACTTCCTACCTCTTAAAAATCATGTCCATCATGTTTAAATATGATATTTCACCAAAGAGCTGTTTTTCCAAGTTAGTGATACTGAAAACAATAAAGAACAAGACACAACGATCACAAATATCTATTCTTCAACAACAACTATGTAACATAATAGAGGAAAACAGAGACAACTGTGCTTCACAAACATTATACATCTGTGAAAAGTAATATAAAATATGAAACAGCTTGGATATTTTAGAAGTACACAAATGTTCTATACAACCAAAGTTCCCTCCTTCATGCCTCAGAGTAAGTGGCATCTGGTTCTTTAGGTAAACTGTTCACAAGCTAGTTTAGTCTATACCCGATTCCTTTTCTAATGAAACCAGGATAGCACAAATTAAATGTCTGTAACACTTAGAATTGTCTTTGTTTTCTTCATTTCTGTAATTATAGTTTCATCAATTACAAGCAGTTTCAAGTAATAATTACAAAAACTATAAAACTTAACACTAGGGTCCTGGATTCTTTCTTTCTCTCATAACTAAAATTAAATAAACTAAAACTTTATTTACAATGTACACTGTATGTCTCTTTTTATAAGATTAAAAATAATTTTCATACAGTGCTCTTACAGATATTGTACTTTTCACAGATTAATACAATCATTTTGACCTCATTGAAAAATAAAACCGAACTTTTAATTCTAGAGTGATACAGAAACTTTCAAATAGAAATTCATGACACAAGTGCACAGTATATAAATTGGAGAAAAGCAGGTGACTTCAGAAAGAACTTAAAAACAGATACAACAACAAATGTACCTGTCCTCCAGAGAATCCTTACTGGCATGAGCATACGTCTTTTTCTGTCTTATTTGTTCTGAAACAAACAAGAGAGAATTAGAAGTCAAACAGGTGCATCTTTCACATGGTAGACATTTCAAATAATTATGAAGCATTAAAATAGTACATAAATTTCCTTGTAAAGATGTTACCAGAGCCAAATCTAGACCTACACAGAAAGCGATGACAGGAAACATGGACTTAAGTCCAGATAAATAACTGTACAACATATCAAGACAGGAAACACACACATCTTCAGTACAGATAAGTAACTATGCCAGGAAACACACAAGAAGTTCAATCTTCCCCTGTGTTAAATAATGTGGGAAGCAGACTAGTTAGAAGTAAGAGCAACAGCTCTCACAAATGAGAACAGGAACAAATGTTTCTGAAACATGAGAAACACAGGATGAACCACTCCAGAAATGGACCTTCCTCTATCAAAACTGTATCATCAGCAATTAGAGACCAAAAGAGTAGAAGCCAGTGTTGGGTGAATTCAGTGATGGTGAGACTCCCATAGTGGGAACAAATGTGGTAGAAATGTTGATCCACAATTGGGGCTTGAGCTAACAACTTAGTCCTTTGGCAATGGATATAGGTCAGATTGTGCATGTCATAACCTTTTAGAAAGTTACACTGAAAATCTAATTACTTCACTATCAATAAACCTGGTGTCAAAATGAAGTTAATAAATCAAGTCTTAAGTTTTTAATTTTATAAGAAAACAGTTTTAAAAAATCTTCAGTCTTCCCTGGTGTAAGGATTGACATTTGCTCTCTAGGTCTCCTCTCTAATCTAATCTATTTACTACCCCTCCAAAAGTTACAGAACTTAAAATAAATTACTCATTATATTATATAATTTTTCAGACAAAGAATAATTTGTGTAGCCTTCAATGTTGTTTATGGAGCTATAAACCAGGAAACAGAACACACACCTGCTACATCTGTTCTTTCACAAACTACTAATATTGCTCTATAACATTCTATGACTAATAGAAAGGCACAGTTTTATTCTATCAAAGGACATACTATACTGTTTTATGTACAGATAATTCTCCAAGTCACCTCCAGCTCCAAATTTCCTTCTCATAACAACTTTAGTGAAATTTCAAGAACTTCTTACTAAATAGTTAAAAAGCCAGAAAAACTGTGATCTTTATGTGAATTATTTAGTAAACAGTACAACAAGTAAAATGAAAATAAAAAGTAGGCTTAACTTCCAATTAAAAACAATATTTAGATTAGTTAAGACTAATAATGATTCATCATCAGGTATGTTTGCAAATCGCTCAAGAATTACATAACTCAAAGCAGATACTGGAGCTATGCAGCGTTAAAACGCTTATTTAGTGGCAGTTGGTAAAATCTGTATTTCCTATTCAGACTGTGGTACGATCATAGTCATCTGACATTATTTAAATTATTATATCCACAGTGAGAAGAATTTATAACCCTGGAACAACGTGTAACCCAATGTCAGTTTTAGAGTTAATACTATAACAATTAACAATGAGGGTAAGATATGAACCCCACCACCTTTTCAAACAAGTTTTTTCTAGCTATTCACGTGTGGAAAGGCTCGTGAGTCGACAATTGTGTTGACCACCGATAACACGAACGTACAGAAAATATTCAACAAATACACTAATTAATTTCACTAATCAGTGCTGTGTATTTTATAAAGAGAACTGGTGAGTTGACCCAAATGTTTTGATAATTTGTTTTTGCACATTTAAGTCCCCAAGTTGTAAAACCTGAAACATAAAACTGTTCGATATGAAACATCCGTACTAAATGTTGTTTGTACAGCAAAGGCAAAGTAAATCTACCTTTCCTCACACACACATCCAACTGGTCAATCCTCTCCTGCGTCCATTCCAGCTTTCGGTTCAAGCCTAGCAGCACATCAGGTTCTGGATGAACCACTCTCTGTGAGAATGCTGAGTTTACACTGATTTCTAAGCTTGTTTGACAGAACTCTTGAGCAACTTTCTTCAATCTCGCGTGAGTCGACAAAGACATCATGAATTCTTCTGCGTTTAAAAAAACAGAGAGAACATATCATACTTTGGTAAACAGTTTCACATATTCATAGAACCGTGTCTCATTTCATTCTTTTGTCCCTAATCATGTTTCTAATATTTCATAAGTAGAAAAAAGGCCAAATATTATATTTCGGTAAAGTATACTATATTTTGCATCAAACGTACATAAATCTGATAGGTTTACTATTATATATCTATTTTAACATCATTGTTTGTTTCATTGTTGTTAAATATGTATTGAGAAATTACCACCAATTCATCAAAATTGTAGAAAATTCTTGAGTGTAAGAATCAACAATGTATGTTAAACAATGTGTGTTGTCAGTGTTGTTATGGAAGTTAATATTTCTAGAAACTCTTCTGCTGTTTATAAAACGTAACCAACACGATGTGCCAAGAGACAGTATATATAACACTATGTATCAGAAATTTTGTTCCTGGATAGTGTGTGTTGTTTCTTAATTGCTTGTGTTGTAAAAGTACAGAAAATGACCATTATTCACTTCAAACTTTGCTTTTGTGACCTGGATAATGAAGTTTAGAAATTAACCTATTTTCTATGTAAAAACAGGCAAATTTGAACATTTTCATTTACATAAGGTCTGAATAAAACAAAATATGAATCAAGATTTACATGTATATATACTAAAGTTATACAGAAATGTTTAGAAGTGATTAGTCTTTCGAGATTTGCGACTGTAATGTAAATCACTTTCACGTATCATCCTCCAAATATAGTCTCTCAACATGTTTTCGTTATACGCTCCCAGGTCACAAAAGCAAATTTTGAAGAGAAAAATAGGTCTTTTCCATTTACATCAGGCATAAGTAATTGGGAAATAACACTTTCTGTCCAGGAACAAGTAAAAGTAAACATTTTGTTACATAGTGTAATAGTTTCCAATCTCAAAAGCTCTGTGATTAACACTTCATAATTGGGAACTTCAGGCATTTGATCAGGAACATTTATATATTTTGAACATTATATAACATTGAACTTCAGCTGAATAACATCAGACGTTAGTACATCGTGAACCAATGATTGTATATCAGGGAAGTTCTGAATCAAATAAAAGGCTCAATATTGCTTGTATGTTTGTAACACTTCTGTATATAAACCATTACTATAAATTGTATATTTCAATCATGTTGTCAAATATAACAAATTTGATATATGTTGATGTTTAATTAATTTCTAAATTTCAATTATAATTTGACTCCATTTCAGGTTATTTCAAACTGTAATATGTAACATAATAAATTGGAGGTTTATACAAGATAAATGGTAATAAGTAACAGTACGCTTACACTTAAAATTTAATAATGAAATTTTTAGTTCCCTTAAAGCTTGTACATGTACAGACCATGACCAAAGCTCCTTCGTGTTCTGAAAATACAGAAAAGTTGAGAACAGTATTATCACTTTTAACAGCATATTCATCACAAACTTTTGTCCATTATGGCTGAAATGTACAGGAACATATTGCAGTCAGGCATCAGAACTGATGGATGATACATGATCGTATACAAGTGAAAAGAAACACTGAAATTATTTATAAGAAATACCTAACATGAAATGTAGCTACAACATTTTCATAAATTAATAAAGTGAAAAAATCATCTTCCAACAGAGTTCCAGTATTAAACATACATCTTCATATAGTAACAACATGAAGGTATGTTCTACCAGAATGATCCATTATTTAATGTACATCTTTGAAAAGAAAACATAGAAAAGAATCATAACATTCCAAAGTGATCCAGCTAATGCATGTACATCTTCACACAGAAAAACTCTTAAAAGATCGTAATGCACTACAACAGTACCGCACCTTGATATATCAATGCAAAGTAGACATCCAAAAACATCATAGTGTATCAAAATGGACCAAGACCTCCATGTACACTCTTATGTAGAAGACAGCTGGGATGACTACAATGTACCAGAACACACATCTTCACACAATAAATACTAGAAGACAGCTGGGATGATTACAATGTACCAGAATACACATCTTCACACAATAAATACTAGAAGACAGCTGGGATGATTACAATGTACCAGAATACACATCTTCACACAATAAATACTAGAAGACAGCTGGGATGATTACAATGTACCACAACACACATCTTCACACAATAAATACCAGAAGACAGCTGGGATGATAACAATGTACCAGAACACACATCTTCACACACATCTTCACACAATAAATACTAGAAGACAGCTGGGATGATTACAATGTACCAGAACACACATCTTCACACAATAAATACTAGAAGACAGCTGGGATGATTACAATGTACCAGAACACACATCTTCACAATAAATACTAGAAGACAGCTGGGATGATTACAATGTACCACAACACACATCTTCACACAATAAATACCAGAAGACAGCTGGGATGATTACAATGTACCAGAACACACATCTTCACACAATAAATACCAGAAGACAGCTGGGATGATTACAATGTACCAGAACACATATCTTCACACAATAAATACTAGAAGACAGCTGGGATGATTACAATGTACCAGAACACACATCTTCACACAATAAATACTAGAAGACAGCTGGGATGATTACAATGTACCAGAACACACATCTTCACACAATAAATACCAGAAGACAGCTGGGATGATTACAATGTACCAGAACACACATCTTCACACAATAAATACTAGAAGACAGCTGGGATGATTACAATGTACCAGAACACACATCTTCACACAATAAATACTAGAAGACAGCTGGGATGATTACAATGTACCAGAACACACATCTTCACACAATAAATACTAGAAGACAGCTGGGATGATTACAATGTACCAGAACACACATCTTTACACAATAAATACTAAAAGACAGCTGGAATGATTACAATGTACCAGAACACACATCTTCACACAATAAATACTAGAAGACAGCTGGGATGATTACAATGTACCAGAACACATATCTTCACACAATAAATACTAGAAGACAGTTGGGATGATTACAATGTACCAGAACACACATCTTCACACAATAAATACTAGAAGACAGCTGGAATGATTACAATGTACCAGAACACACATCTTCACTCAATAAATACCAGAAGACAGCTGGGATGATTACAATGTACCAGAACACACATCTTTACACAATAAATACTAAAAGACAGCTGGGATGATTACAATGTACCAGAACACACATCTTCACACAATAAATACTAGAAGACAGCTGGGATGATTACAATGTACCAGAACACACATCTTCACACAATAAATACTAGAAGACAGCTGGGATGATTACAATGTACCAGAATACACATCATCACACAATAAATACTAGAAGACAGCTGGGATGATTACAATGTACCAGAACACACATCTTCACACAATAAATACTAGAAGACAGCTGGGATGATTACAATGCACCAGAATACACATCTTCACACAATAAGGACTATAAAGTACCATAATGGTCCAGTTACAACATTTACAATCACAACATATCAGTGGATCAATGTTGTTCACAACATACACGTAAATATTTACTCAAAAAAGATTTGAAAGGATCATAGTGCACTAGAATGCAATGACACATACATCTTAAAATATTCATATATAAAATATATGAAAGAATGATAATCCACCAGAATGATCCAACAACTACATGTACATCTTTACACAATAAATATAACAGACAAATACTTGAAATAGAGGGTGAGAAACAACTGGATATGACCTTCTATAAATAAAAAACAATACCTAATTATTTACTAACAATTTGCATATTTATCTGCCTAACAGTACCTCACGTACATATCACAACTCAATGGCATTCCTAAACATGACCACCAAAGTCAACAAGGGAGAAGGGGTAATTCATAGTTCATCTCTTAAAACGTTGCAAAAGACCATCACATTAAAAAAACAAACAAAAAACACTGACACATGAACAGTCCACATTCATACTTATAGAAAATATTTGTTCTTCACTCATGACACTTATCCAATCTGATTGAACTCCACTTAAAATAACCTTCCAGTTTCTTCTATTTAGCCAGTTTTATCCAACCAGCCAACTTATCTCCCACAGCTATCAAGTTAACCTTTTACAAGCCTTTTATGTATCACCTTATCAAATTCTTTCTGAAAATCCATATACACTTGCCAACATATGCATTAACCTCTTGAAAGAATGTAAAAAGACTAGTAAGATAATATTTTCCACAAGTGAATCTATGATTACTGTCAATAAAATTCTAAACTTTCTCAAATGACTCAGAAAACTGTCTTTATCAAACTGTAAAAAAACTCTTCCAATCACTTATGAATGGGTAATTAACTAAAAATATTAATTATCTAAATAATTTTTATCACCTTTCTGAAAGAACAGTACATACTTCTAATATTCTGGCGACTGCCCACTTTTCAAAGTCTTCGAAAAAATTGTAGCAAGTGACTTACATAGCAATTTTTTATGTAAAAACTAAAAAAAATGTAAAATTTAATAACCCAGCCATCCAATAATAAACAGATATCACTAACAGTCCCTGCTCAAAGGCCATACTCTCACCCTAAATTCCCCTTAACCTTAATGTACTTGATATGTCAAAGATATTGTAATTCTCTTTTACATTTTCAGCCAGCCTTGTTTTATATACTTTGGTTTCCTAATTTCCCACCTGACAAAGTCTATTAATCTTCTAAAGTCTTCCATCACTGGAGTAGACTTAGATTTCAAATACATTTAATTATTTTCCTTTAATTTTGCATTTTGTGAACTTGACGATGACCGAAGAAGGTCGAAATGTTGTTCGCTCCTCTACATAAAAATTTTCTCAACCCAAACCAGCCGTTTTTACATGTATATTTTGTCTTCAGTTTATACCTTTGACAGCCAACTTATTTTTTTAGTTCCACTTCCTCGATCTCTACCGTATCAAACACTTATTTATTAGAATTCAACAATAAAATTGAACATAAAAGAATTTACAGTAAAGTACTAATAAATATTATAAAATAACTTTTGACAATCATAACATCTTACCGTAATTTACCCCTAATGATTATATTTCAATTTCCAGCGCCATCGGCCTACTACTTAAGCGCCATCCAGAAAAATAACGATATATGGGTATATATATTTATTTTTCAAAACTTTAGTTAGATATTATAGTAATTAACACTCCTACGAAAAGTGGGGCCTAATAAGCCCCAGAGCAACTTGAAAGGTTATTAATATTAGGCTAATAATTTTGTATTTAAATGAAATTGCCATTTAAATCCATTAATGAATGGATTAACGAGATTCCCTCTGTCCCTATCTACTATCTAGCGAAACCACAGCCAGGGGAACTGGCTTGGAGAAATCAGGACTAGAAACGTCTTTTCGTAGGAGTGTTAAAATAACCTTAAATACAAAACATTTTAAGCACATTATTTCATCCATATTATTGTCATCATGATATGTGTGATCTTTTTCTTTCTGAACTAGTTCAGGTAATTATGTAGCTTTGGCCCGGCATGGTCAGGTGGTTAAGACGCTCGACTCGTAATCCGAGGGTCACGGGTTCGAATCCCCGTCACACCAAACATGCTCGCCATTTCAGCCGTGGGAGCATTATAATGTTACGGTCAATCCAACTATTCGTTGGTAAAATAGTAGCTCAAGAGCTGGCGGCGGGTAGTGATGACTAGTTGTCTTTCTTCTAGTCTTACACTACTAAATTAGGGACGGCTAGTACAGATAGCCCTCGAAATTAAAAAAAACAAACAAAACAAACCTAATCATCATAATTGTTATGAAATATGAAAGGTGAATTAGTTTTCCTGCTTTTGAATTGATTTATATTACATATCTTTAGTAATCACTCTCCAGGTGTTATCTATACTTGATTTATATAAATATATCTTTATTAATCACTCTCCAGATGTTATCTATACTTGATTTATATAAACATATCTTTATTAATCATTCTTCAGGTGTTATCTAAACTTGATTTATATAAACATCTCTTTATTAATCACTCTCCAGGTGTTATCTATACTTGATTTACATAAACATATCTTTATTAATCACTCTCCAGGTGTTATCTATACTTGATTTATATAAACATATCTTTATTAATCACTCTCCAGATGTTATCTATACTTGATTTATATAAACATATCTTTATTAATCACTCTCCAGGTGTTATCTGTACTTGATTTATAGAAACATATCTTTATTAATCACTCTCCAGGTGTTATCTATACTTGATTTATATAAACATATCTTTATTAATCACTCTCCAGGTGTTATCTATACTTGATTTATATAAACATATCTATTCATGTACATCAACGTCATCAGCAACATAGCACCGAAAATGAGACGCTTACAACACTACACAGTGAAATAAACAATTCCCGGAATGTCCGATGACCTCTACGAAGTTACTAAACTAAATCTTTATTCATAACTCGTTCAATTATACTGGATATTCCCAGATTGCCTCTGAGGAAGAAAGATCCAACTTTCGAAAGCGTTCGGGTTATAAGGATTTCTATTTCAGTTTTATCAAGACTTCTTTGAACCTACGTGTTTTTTAGCACATGATGAATATAATTATAGTTATATATCTACTCCACGAGAGGGCAGTTAGTTAAAACTAATGGAGGAAACATGGTTAATGTGATAGAGAATATGAGTGTTTCGTGGAGTATTTTAAGAAAATTATATAATCTACCCAGAATAGTATTAAAAAGGTCAACTGGTATTTCTTCAGTACGGAAATTGTATATTTACTTATAGAGTAGAAAATGAAAACTACAATAATTTAGACTTGTGTATTTACTCTTGTTAGTGTTAGCATTCCTCTTAATATGTTCTATGTAAACCAGTCGCCTAACATGCGCTGACATTTTTTTGTTTCCAGATTTAGGCCTGAGATCACTTTTGTGTGATGGTCGAGCCAATTTTTCATTGGTAAAAAGTAAACCAAAAATTAAAGTTGATGGGTGTTGTTGACTAGTTTGTAGTCTATTATATCAAAATTGAGGATGGTTAAAAACTAGGTGTTTACTGAGACAGCGCTAGGGTAGCTTTTGTCAAATTGAACAAACCAAAGCAAATAAACTATTAATATTAACTTTGTTGGTGTTAAGGCTATACTGTGAAGTTTCTTATGAAGATTTGCTATTTCGTACAAAAACTTAGAAATGTAATTGTACAGTTGTTTAGTATGGCAGTAGTGCTATACCAACAGTATGTGTTATTAATAATTACTGTTGATTATGATCTTAGTGTTATTTATATGTAATATAAGAGTTTGATCTTATCTTACTACTGTTACATGTGGTGTGTGTTTAACAGCTACAGAAAAAATAATTTTAACAATTTCTGGTTGGGCACTTTTCATTTTTGATTTAGATAACTTAATAAAACTGTGAAATCCCAAATGTTAAAAATGTGGTTACAATTCATTGTGAATGAAAGGCTGAAAACAACAATAATTCTTGACATTGTAAACAAATATGAGTGTTTTATTTTTTGTCAGACATTCCGTTAAAGAATCTTGCATGTTTGAAGCTTTTTAAGTGGGGTTTAATCCCCCTTTCCAGGTATTGTTTTGTACCTGTTGAAGCTGATTGTTGAGAAGATTAAACATCTAATTAATTAATGGATAATTATTAAGTAGATGTGTTTGAATTGATTAATATTGTAAGGCTTTACCTTTACAAAATCAAGTTTTTATTTACATAACTGACAGAAGAGCATTATAATGTGTTTATTGTCCTACTTTGACTGAAACACATAATCAAGTGTATATTAACATATTTTACCTGTCAGAGGAGCATTAGCAGGTGTATATTAACATATTTTACCTGTCAGAGGAGCATTAGCAGGTGTATATTAACATATTTTACCTGTCAGAGGAGCATTAGCAGGTGTATATTAACATATTTTACCTGTCAAAGGAGCATTAGCAGGTGCATATTGACATATTTTACCTGTCAGAGGAGCATTAGCAGGTGTATATTAACATATTTTACCTGTCAGAGGAGCATTAGCAGGTGTATATTAACATATTTTACCTGTCAGAGGAGCATTAGCAGGTGTATATTAACATATTTTACCTGTCAAAGGAGCATTAGCAGGTGTATATTAACATATTTTACCTGTCAGAGGAGCATTAGCAGGTGTATATTAACATATTTTACCTGTCAAAGGAGCATTAGCAGGTGTATATTAACATATTTTACCTGTCAGAGGAGCATTAGCAGGTGTATATTAACATATTTTACCTGTCAAAGGAGCATTAGCAGGTGCATATTGACATATTTTACCTGTCAGAGGAGCATTAGCAGGTGTATATTCACATATTTTAAGAGGATTAACATGACAAAACAAAGCAGCAATATAGAATTATTATCATAAAATGCATTCATGTATGTGAGACTACTCAGCATAATTTATTTCTAATGCTGCACATCAACTAATCATGAACAAGTTAACAAAATGCCATTTTAGCTGTTTATAGTGTCCCTTGGGGTTCATTAAAAACTTCCTTTGGTCATTTAATTATGATATACTCATGTTTCCTCACTATGATTGTAAAACCATGTCCCAAATGATCATATATTATGAGATGCTTTGACCACATTTCATGAGACAGTGGACAAAAATTTCTTTTATTCAAAAGTGTTGGTTAATCATATAAGTACACACTGCAGATATTTCAAAACTTTTAGTTGTTGAGTGTTAAAAAGAGTAATAAAGGAATTATCCCCCAGTGCCACCTTGCAGAAAATATTGGAATTAGAGAAGGCCAAATCTATAGATTTTTTTTTTGCGTGACTTGATTAAGTAAGTTTGTAAATTGAGTCATCTTTGAATCATGCAAGTGCTGAGATAAACAAATAAATTCAAATAGATAAAGTGAGAACAAAATAGCATTGCTAGTAGTACAAGTAACTACTTGTAGCTATTAATTTAATGAATAATATAAGAGCTGTAAGGTTGTCTATAAATTAGAACTGTAAACTAACTGGTTGGAGCATTAGTTCTGTGGTCAAATTAGAACTGTAAACTAACTGGCTGCAGCATTAGGTTGTGTCATTAGTTCTGTGGTCAAATTAGAACTGTAAACTAACTGGTTGGAGCATTACATTGTGTCATTGGTTCTGTGGTCAAATTAGAACTGTAAACTAACTGGCTGCAGCATTAGGTTGTGTCATTAGTTCTGTGGTCAAATTAGAACTGTAAACTAACTGGTTAGAGCATGAGGTTGTGTCATTAGTTCTGTGGTCAAATTAGAACAAACTAACTGGTTGGAGAATTACATTGTGTCATTAGTTCTGTGGTCAAATTAGAACTGTAAACTAACTGGCTGCAGCATTAGGTTGTGTCATTAGTTCTGTGGTCAAATTAGAACTGTAAACTAACTGGCTGCAGCATTAGGTTGTGTCATTAGTTCTGTGGTCAAATTAGAACTGTAAACTAACTGGTTAGAGCATGAAGTTGTGTCATTAGTTCTGTGGTCAAATTAGAACTGTAAACTAACTGGCTGCAGCATTAGGTTGTGTCATTAGATCTGTGGTCAAATTAGAACTGTAAACTAACTGGTTGGAGCATTACATTGTGTCATTGGTTCTGTGGTCAAATTAGAACTGTAAACTAACTGGCTGCAGCATTAGGTTGTGTCATTAGTTCTGTGGTCAAATTAGAACTGTAAACTAACTGGCTGCAGCATTAGGTTGTGTCATTAGTTCTGTGGTCAAATTAGAACTGTAAACTAACTGGTTAGAGCATGAGGTTGTGTCATTAGTTCTGTGGTCAAATTAGAACTGCAAACTAACTGGTTAGAGCATGAGGTTGTGTCATTAGTTCTGTGGTCAAATTAGAACTGTAAACTAACTGGTTAGAGCATGAGGTTGTGTCATTAGTTCTGTGGTAAAATTAGAACAAACTAACTGGTTGGAGAATTACATTGTGTCATTAGTTCTGTGGTCAAATTAGAACTGCAAACTAACTGGCTGCAGCATTAGGTTGTGTCATTAGTTCTGTGGTCAAATTAGAACTGTAAACTAACTGGCTGCAGCATTAGGTTGTGTCACTAGTTCTGTGGTCAAATTAAGATAGTATAAGAAAATTTATTACAGATTTAATTGTTTTTTTTTTCTTTTAACTATGTTGGGAAAGAAAAAAAAGAAAATTTAAAAATACTTAAGTAAAGAGTAATCAGTGTTTGTATATGATTGTAACAGAGAAAAACAATAATTGTATGAAATGTTTATAGATAAACACTGGATTTTATTTAGTTGGTACTAGTTACAGTTATGTCTTTTATCTCAAAGTACTTATCCTTAATGGTGTGGTTGTTTGAAATACTAAGTCGTTTCTATCCTTTTTGTTGTTGTTGTTAATACATGGTGTATTCAATTTTTAATCTCAGGATGGATATGTGCGATATAAATATACAGCTCAGTTATATGTGGATGTGGAGAAAAGATTTGATGAAGGTCAGTTGAAGTACAAGAAACATCCCGGAATTAGACGGACCTATGTTCAACTTCCACAAGAACTACAGACAGCTGCAGAGAAAGTCATTAATAGCTCAGGTAAATTGTGAACAGTACGTGTTATCTATTTGGTTTAGATCATAACGTGGTTGTACACTTAAAGAAAACCATATGTATATATTATTATAGACTAAAAACAAGCTGAAACAAATGTAAATTAAAAAATAATAAACAAAAAACTTTGCACTGATTAAAAAGATCCCAATGTACTAGCTTTAATGTGTTATATAAAATGAACCCTAGGTTTTGGAGGTAACTGAAGAAGTAGGACACCCACTGAGGTGGGGATACACTGTCTATCAGTCTCTACCTCCAATTCGCAGAAATTGAAATTAGGGGAGTGACATGTGGTTGCTCAAACCCACAATTCCCCATATCTATATCACCCTTCACTGCCTGCAGACAGCTCTGCAAAGTAAAGAAGAAAAAATGAAAGCAAAATAAAATGTTGATATGCAACTCGAAATAAAATTAATGATATAAACTGACAAGTGAAATTTGATGAAGTAAATCTAGAGAATGTTTTGATAAGGGAACAAAACTTTTTAAGACATCGAAAACGTTTTCTGTTTTCAATCCTTCTACATTCCGAGCACTTCACACATCAGACATGTTAAAAGTACCTTGGGAAAAGCATAAATTCTTTATACAATAACAATTAGAGAAGACTTTTAAACTCATGTATTTATACAAATCCAAAATGGATGAATTCATAAGTGTTTTCTTTGTATTAGCTTATTATTAGTTAAGTATTTGTTTAAAAGAAAATAAATCTAACATTTGATATGTACTCAAGTTCATTTGGGTTCAGAAATGATATAAATAAATATATATGGAGATAATGAGTACATATGGTGGAGTTGCTTGACTTTTATATTTGAGATTAGGCTAAGTACTTGAACCTAGACTTTATTTGCCATTTAGCTTATCAGCAAGGTATAAAACAGGCTATATACTTATTTTTAAATTTATTCATTTCTGAAGGACTTCATGTGAATCACCTTGAAAATGAATCGGTGAATTTTGTAACCTGCTTTGGTCTCGAAGATACCTGTTGAGGAATCAGAGTTACAAGAGAAAGCCTTATTGCTTGAACAAGAGGAACTGGAGAAAGGTAAGAAAGACCTTGTTGTGCAAGGCACATGTTAACAGTTTTATAGTCAAACTATACAAGGCACATGTTAACAGTTTTATAGTCAAACTGTACAAGGCACATGTTAACAGTTTTATAGTCAAACTATACAAGGCACGTGTTAACAGTTTTATAGTCAGATACTATACAAGGCACGCGTGTTAACAGTTTTATAGTCAAACTATACAAGGCACATGTTAACAGTTTTATAGTCAAACTATACAAGGCACTATCGCGTGTTAACAGTTTTATAGTCAAACTATACAAGGCACGTGTTAACAGTTTTATAGTCAAACTATACAAGGCACATGTTAACAGTTTTATAGTCAAACTATACAAGGCACATGTTAACAGTTTTATAGTCAAACTGTACAAGACGCGTGTTAACAGTTTTATAGTCAAACTGTACAAGGCACATGTTAACAGTTTTATAGTCAAACTATACAAGGCACATGTTAACAGTTTTATAGTCAAACTATACAAGGTACACGCGTGTTAACAGTTTTATAGTGAAACTGTACAAAATATATTGCTAGACATAGAATGTTGATTAGCCTGAAATAATTTCACTTCACAGTTATCTCGCCGGTCATTGACGAGAGAACTCTGTGTCTTGTTGTTTGTCTTTACAGCTAGTACTTAATCTCAATCGTTCTTCTCTGTGTAGTCCGTGTACTTGTATTCAACCAATCTTATTTATGAAGTCACTTTACTTTTACTCAACCAGTCTTATTCATGTAGTCAGTGTAGTTATATTTAACCAGTTTTTCCATTTGGACCATAAACAATTTTAAAATAAATATTTAAAATTGTGGTAGGTCTTATGGATTCCATTTAAAATTCTGTGGCTAATGAGGACAGTTTGGAATAAAAAAAATTTTTAACTTTATTGTAATTGCTCAATATACCATCAGGAAAGTGAACCCTATAATAAATTAATTGCATTGCATTAACTGTGGCTTTGAGATATCTCACAATGTAGTCTGGTGTAGAAGACCTAGATTAGTCTTAACTCCACACACTACACACTGAGCTGGATGTATGGAATGATCTTCCAGTGTGTAATTATAACTTGAATATTATTTAAAACGTTTCACTGTCTTTATGTATTTACAGATTATAATAAGTCCCAAGAAAGCACCACAGAAGAAAATGCGAAGCTGGAACAAAGTAGGAAGGATAGGGTTCTCTATAAACTCAAGCGAACAGTATATCACTGGAAACCTATAGAGTAAGTTTGCAGTTTCTCCAGAAATTGATTTAGACGTGTACAAAAAACATGAAACATTGTGATTGTAACATTATGCTTCTGATCTTTATTTTAAAAATAGATTATTCAAAGACCATGAAAAGTTCAATTGGCCGTACAGGTTTAAATTTTTTATTGTATAGTTTTCACTTAGCTGGTGTGGCTATCTAATCAACATATGAAACCTGTACAATCAACACAAGGTTAGACACATCAGTTAGTTGAGACCTGTACAGCCAATACACAGATTGCCACACTAGCCAGATGAAACCTGTACAATCAACACATGGTTAGGCACATCAGTTAGTTGACACTTGTACAGCCAATACACAGATTGCCACACTAGCTAGATGAAACCTGTACAATCAACACAAGGTTAGACACATCAGTTAGTTCAGACCTGTACAGCCAATACACAGATTGCCACACTAGCCAGATGAAACCTGTACAGTTAACACATGGTTAGCCAACTACATTCTATAATCTCAACTTTAACCTTCTCCTGATATCTATAAAAGGAATGTTGTATTGTCATGAGCATAATTTATAAATATCCTTTTTCATAATAGTATCTTTGTTTGTCAATGTATCACTGACTATAAAGAGACAGTGGCTTTCTTTGTTATTGTATCATTGAACAAAAATAAATGGTGACTTTGTCTGACAGCATGCAACTGACAACAAGTAAATAGAGGCTGTGTTTTTTAACAACAGAATAAATTTGTGTAACAAGAACTGCTGTAAACATAAAGTTCAGTGTGTGTGAAAACATCCATGTTCTTAGAAGACTGATTTAATCTTTCATTATTTACATTTTAGCATACAAGCATAAACATTAAGCCCAGTTCAGAAGGTTTCTAATAAAATAAAATTGTTTTTTGCAGTTATACTTCTCATCAAGGGTTACTCTACTTGGCTGGACGTTTAGCGCCTGATTACGCATCACTTGTACAGATATTTTCAGAGGTTTGATGTCATTGTAGCTGCTTTTGTGTTAATATTTAGAACTATTAATTTCTGCATTTTTCCTTCACTCACCAGTTACTGAGTTCTTTCTGCTAATGCCCCAACTAGTACAGCTGTAAGTCTATGGATTTTTCAACGCTAAAATCAGGGATTCAATTTTCTTCAGTGGGCTCAGCAGATAGCCTGATGTGGCTTTGCTGTAAGAAAACACACATGCTCTTCCTGCTAAAATACTGATGGGGAACAATTCATGTTGAACCATAAATATTAGTTTCAAATCATGTGTATTTTCAAGATTACAACCTTTAAGAATTGAATTATTTAATAATTACAGCCTGTGATCGTTTATTTCCAGAAAGAAAAGATTAGGTTTTTGAAGTAAGATTACATTTCTCATTTCATACATAGAAAATAATTTTAACTTCAACCACAGAAAATTGTTGAAAAGCAAGAAACATCATAAGAAGTTTTCTTAGTGTTTTAGGTTTCACATCAGAGTATTCCTTTTGTTTAGATCTCGGGAAAGAGTATTCCTTTTGTTTAGATCTCGGCAGAGTATTCCTTTTGTTTAGATCACGGCAGAGTATTCCTTTAGTTTAGATCACGGCAGAGTATTCCTTTTGTTTAGATCACGGCAGAGTATTCCTTTTGTTTAGATCACGGCAGAGTATTCCTTTGTTTAGATCACGGCAGAGTATTCCTTTTGTTTAGATCACGGCAGAGTATTCCTTTGTTTAGATCTCGCAGAGTATTCCTTTTGTTTAGATCTCGCAGAGTATTCCTTTTGTTTAGATCTCGGCAGAGTATTCCTTTTGTTTAGATCTCGCAGAGTATTCCTTTTGTTTAGATCTCGGCAGAGTATTCCTTTGTTTAGATCTCGCAGAGTATTCCTTTTGTTTAGATCACGGCAGAGTATTCCTTTTGTTTAGATCACGGCAGGGCATTCCTTTTGTTTAGATCACGCAGGGCATTCCTTTTGTTTGGATCACGCCAGGGCATTCCTTTTGTTTGGATCACGCCAGAGTATTCCTTTTGTTTAGATCTCGGCAGAGTATTCCTTTTGTTTAGATCACGGCAGAGTATTCCTTTTGTTTAGATCACGGCAGGGCATTCCTTTTGTTTAGATCACGGCAGGGCATTCCTTTTGTTTAGATCACGGCAGGGCATTCCTTTTGTTTGGATCACGTCAGGGCATTCCTTTTGTTTGGATCACGTCAGAGTATTCCTTTTGTTTAGATCTTGGATAATTCATGTGTAAAACTTTATAAAATACAAAACCACTTTTGGTATCACTTCATATTTTCTATTTTGTATAATAATACATGAATTACACAATAACTAATATAAGGTTCTTCTGATATTGAAATAAACTTCGAGAAGTTTTATACAAAACTGTTTGTACACAAAATAAAATTGACTGAAAATATGGAAAACTTTACCAGTCACATGTAGTTCATCTCAGGGTTACTTTGTACAAATGTTCTTTGAAGTGAAAAAATGAAATCTGTGTAATTAAAGCACAAACACAATGCTCTAATTTTACTTGTTCATGTTTCTACTCACCTGTTTCATGGTATTAGTAATTCCTTACTCTATAAAACTGACAACAGATTCGTTTGTTTTAACACAGTATCTTATCTCATTATATTCTCAATGTGTGAAGGCTCTTTTATGTTCCCTTTCAAATACATGAAACCCATGTAACTTCTGTTTAATCAGAATTGTCACATTTTTAAGATTTCAGTATTTCTTAGTTATTTTCATGTTGTATAAAATACTTCTGTAAGGAGTCCATTTCTCCTTTTCAAGTGTGGTCCGTGAAGAGTGCAATATTTAAATATATCTTACTTTATAATGACTAATGTACGTCATCTTCTATCTTTAGGTTAAAAAACAAGACCCTGAATTCAAACCAAAAACTGTTTTTGATTTTGGTTCTGGAGTTGGTTCTACAATGTGGTAAGTGTGTAAGGTGTCTAGCTGTAACTAAAGGTGTTACTGTAAACCTTTAAAGTGTGTAGCTGTAACTAAAGGTGTGACTGTAAACTTTTAAAGTGTGTAGCTGTAACTAAAGGTGTGATTGTAAACCTTTAAAGTGTGTAGCTGTAACTAAAGGTGTGATTGTAAACCTTTAAAGTGTGTAGCTGTAACTAAAGGTGTGACTGTAAACCTTTAAAGTGTGTAGCTGTAACTAAAGGTGTGACTGTAAACCTTTAAAGTGTGTAGCTGTAACTAAAGGTGTCATCAACCTTTAAACCTTTAAAGTGTGTAGCTGTAACTAAAGGTGTGATTGTAAATGTTTAAAGTGTGTAGCTGTAACTAAAGGTGTGACTGTAAACCTTTAAAGTGTGTAGCTGTATCTAAAGGTGTGACTGTAAACCTTTAAAGTGTGTAGCTGTAACTAAAGGTGTGACTGTAAACCTTTAAAGTGTGTAGCTGTAACTAAAGGTGTGACTGTAAACCTTTAAAGTGTGTAGCTGTATCTAAAGGTGTGATTGTAAACCTTTAAAGTGTGTAGCTGTAACTAAAGGTGTGATTGTAAACTTTTAAAGTGTGTAGCTGTAACTAAAGGTGTTACTGTAAACCTTTAAAGTGTGTAGCTGTAACTAAAGGTGTGACTGTAAACCTTTAAAGTGTGTAGCTGTAACTAAACTAAACTAAACTAAAGTGGAAGGGGTTCAGTTTAGAGAGAGAGAAATCAGAAGAGTTCTCTCTCAACTGGGGTGTTCAGGAACTTGTAGTTCCTCTTAAATCCCCTTTAAGTGGATTGTTATTAAGATTAAGTGGTGGTTTTTTTTTATTATTATTTTATTAAATTAATTATCATTATTATTCTTTTTTTGGGTGGAGAATGTCTCACTAAATGTTCTTTTGGGTGGAGGCAAAGGCAGCAGTGGAAAGAAAGGTGGGACCTGTCCCAAAGGAAAAAGTTGGGCAGATGTGAACATGAATGTAATTCATTCAAATTCAGATCAAATCAAACGTCCCGATTCTGGGTCTGGCAAAAGGTTGCCTAGGCTGGGATCTAGAAATCCAATGCCTGAAGATTTTGATGTGTGGGGAAACGGAGTGTGCCCGAGAAAAAACCCACTTTCACACGATAGGGCCTAAAAGTTTTGCCTGTCGTGGTGCCCTGTACCTGAAAAAAAAAAAATTCATGTTAAAAACATAGATTTTATTTATTTAGATTCTTTGTTGAGTGGATTGTGATTCTTGAAATATGTTGTAAGGTGATATGTATTTTGTTGGTGCACTTGATAATTTGTGTAGTGATGCCGTTAGTTTGTTTCTATTTTCTGCTTTTAGATAATATTTGAGAGACAGTTCTGTTATTCTATCTCTTATAGTTGGTAAATTACTAATTTGGTGTAGATAATTTGTTGACGTAAAAGATGGTAAACTGAATGCAGATTTTAATATTTTGTTTTGTTGCACTTGGATTTTTTGGAGTGTGTTGTTTGACATATTGTATGTTACTTGACATCCATTACTCTATTAGTGGACTGGATGTAAACCTTGTATGTTTGTATAATGGTGTTCAAGTAAAAGATTTCGATTGTTTACCAGTTATAGTCTTTAGATATGAAATCCTTTTACTGATTGATGAGTGTATATTGTTTATGTGTTTTTTCCATGTTAGTTTTGTGTCGAAAGTGACCTAAACAATGTGATGTTTTTGCTCATGTTAATGGTTGTGTTTCCAAGTGATAGTTTTATTTTTTCTAGATTTTTTCTTTGCTTCTTTAGTTTTCTATAGAAGGTGATTGCTTGTGTTTTTGTGTTTTTTTTACACCTGTAACTAAAGGTGTGACTGTAAACCTTTAAAGTGTGTAGCTGTATCTAAAGGTGTGACTGTAAACCTTTAAAGTGTGTAGCTGTATCTAAAGGTGTGACTGTAAACCTTTAAAGTGTGTAGCTGTATCTAAAGGTGTGACTGTAAACCTTTAAAGTGTGTAGCTGTAACTAAAGGTGTGATTGTAAACCTTTAAAGTGTGTAGCTGTAACTAAAGGTGTGACTGTAAACCTTTAAAGTGTGTAGCTGTAACTAAAGGTGTGAGTGTAAACCTTTAAAGTGTGTAGCTGTAACTAAAGGTGTGATTGTAAACTTTTAAAGTGTGTAGCTGTAACTAAAGGTGTGACTGTAAACCTTTAAAGTGTGTAGCTGTATCTAAAGGTGTGACTGTAAACCTTTAAAGTGTGTAGCTGTATCTAAAGGTGTGACTGTAAACCTTTAAAGTGTGTAGCTGTAACTAAAGGTGTGATTGTAAACCTTTAAAGTGTGTAGCTGTAACTAAAGGTGTGACTGTAAACCTTTAAAGTGTGTAGCTGTAACTAAAGGTGTGATTGTAAACCTTTAAAGTGTGTAGCTGTAACTAAAGGTGTGATTGTAAACTTTTAAAGTGTGTAGCTGTAACTAAAGGTGTGACTGTAAACCTTTAAAGTGTGTAGCTGTAACTAAAGGTGTGATTGTAAACCTTTAAAGTGTGTAGCTGTAACTAAAGGTGTGATTGTAAACTTTAAAGTGTGTAGTTGTAACTAAAGGTGTTACTGTAAACCTTAAAGTGTGTAGCTGTAACTAAAGGTGTGACTGTAAACCTTTAAAGTGTGTACCTGTAACTAAAGGTGTGATTGTAAACCTTTAAAGTGTGTAGCTGTAACTAAAGGTGTGATTGTAAACCTTTAAAGTGTGTAGCTGTATCTAAAGGTGTGATTGTAAACCTTTAAAGTGTGTAGCTGTATCTAAAGGTGTGACTGTAAACCTTTAAAGTGTGTAGCTGTAACTAAAGGTGTGATTGTAAACCTTTAAAGTGTGTAGCTGTAACTAAAGGTGTGACTGTAAACCTTTAAAGTGTGTAGCTGTAACTAAAGGTGTGACTGTAAACTTTTAAAGTGTGTAGCTGTAACTAAAGGTGTGACTGTAAACCTTTAAAGTGTGTAGCTGTAACTAAAGGTGTGATTGTAAACTTTAAAGTGTGTACCTGTAACTAAAGGTGTGATTGTAAACTTTTAAAGTGTGTAGCTGTAACTAAAGGTGTGACTGTAAATGTTTAAAGTGTGTAGCTGTAACTAAAGGTGTGATTGTAAACTTTTAAAGTGTGTAGCTGTAACTAAAGGTGTGATTGTAAACCTTTAAAGTGTGTAGCTGTAACTAAAGGTGTGATTGTAAACCTCTAAAGTTTGTAGCTGTAACTAAAGGTTTAATCCAGCATGGGAAGCAGTAGTCCTTTCGATCCAATCCTTAAGAAGGTTCTGAGTACCAAATGTTGTAACTAAAGCTTTAATTAGTCCTTTAGGTTAATTTCTTACAAAGATTCTGTGTTCCAACGTTTTATACCTCGTAGTTCAGTTTGTGCCTGTAGGATAAGAAATGTTAGAAGAGAGATTTCAAGTGCATTTCAAATAGTTTTAAAAAAATGTAACTGCATGTTAAACATTTTACTTAGACATAAGTGAGGAGATTTGTATGTTTTTACTTCTGTTTCACTTTTTGTATATACTGAACTATAAAGGCAACATACTGTTCTTTCATTTATTTACACATCAGTTTTTATTAAGTTAATTAACTGGATTCTCTACGTTTTTAGGGCAGCTAATTCAGCATGGGGAGAATCGATAGGAGAGTACTTTTGTGTGGACGTATCAAGTAACATGAATAATTTAGCTCACCTTTTGGTTCAAGGCAAGTTTGATTCTGTAGTATGTTACAACAACTGTTACTGTACAGTTTGATTCTATAGTATGTTACAACAACTGTTACTGTACAGTTTGATTCTATAGTATGTTACAACAACTGTTACTGTACAGTTTGATTCTATAGTATGTTACAACAACTGTTACTGTACAGTTTGATTCTATAGTATGTTACAACAACTGTTTCTGTACAGTTTGATTCTATTGTATGTTACAACAACTGTTACTTTACAGTTTGATTCTATAGTATGTTACAACTGTTACTGTACAGTTTGATTCTATAGTATGTTACAACAACTGTTACTGTACAGTTTGATTCTATTGTATGTTACAACAACTGTTACTTTACAGTTTGATTCTATAGTATGTTACAACAACTGTTACTGTACAGTTTGATTCTATTGTATGTTACAACAACTGTTACTTTACAGTTTGATTCTATAGTATGTTACAACAACTGTTACTGTACAGTTTGATTCTATTGTATGTTACAACAACTGTTACTTTACAGTTTGATTCTATAGTATGTTACAACAACTGTTACTGTACAGTTTGATTCTATTGTATGTTACAACAACTGTTACTTTACAGTTTGATTCTATAATATGTTACAACAACTGTTACTGTACAGTTTGATTCTATAGTATGTTACAACAACTGTTACTTTACAGTTTGATTCTATTGTATGTTACAACAACTGTTACTTTACAGTTTGATTCTATTGTATGTTACAACAACTGTTACTTTACAGTTTGATTCTATTGTATGTTACAACAACTGTTACTGTACAGTTTGATTCCATTGTATGTTTCAACAACTGTTACTGTACAGTCACTGCGTTGTATGTTACAACAACTGTGACTGTACAGTCGCTGGATATTGTATGTTATAAAAACTGTTACTGTACAATCACTGTATTATCCGTTTTTGTGACCAAAAATAACTGTCACTTACCTAGTTATTAGTTTATGTTTACTGCAGTATAAAGTTAAAATCTGTAGTTTGATTCCCCTTGGTGAACATGCACAGATAGCCATTGTGTAGCTTTGTGCTATTTCAACATTACAGCTTGTGCATTGAGTTATTAATTTTTTTTCTTCATCACAACATGAAGTCTAGTGAATAAAAGATGAAGTAGAGATCTGATCCATTTCTTTGTTACTTCTCATGTATTAGACTAGTTTTAGTGAACTTATGGTTCATTAGTGAAATTCACATTTTGGTGATGAAAAACGATTAGAAATTAATTCGGGAACAGTCAGTCCAGAGAGTAGTAATGGAAAATGAACTGTGACTGTACTTCATTTATTGAAGTACCCGATGTATTTGATGTTTTTTCTGGTGCATACAAGATTATACATGGTTTATATGAAGAACTCTTCAAGTGGAAAGAAAAGCTACTGAGAGTGGAAAGTTGAACAATAATTTGTTGATTAAAATATTTTGTTCCTGGAAATTATTTTCCACCAATTAGTTCGTTACAGGTATTAAGTGTAATCTGTCTCTCTGTTAACTACCTTTTTAAGATTTAATCCGACAGGTATTAAGTGTAATCTGTCTCTCTGTTAACTACCTTTTTAAGATTTAATCCAACAGGTATTAAGTGTAATCTGTCTCTCTGTTAACTACTTTTTTAAGATTTAATCCAACAGGTATTAAGTGTAATCTGTTAACTACTTTTTAGAGATTTAATCCAACAGGTATTAAGTGTAATCTGTTAACTACTTTTTTAAGATTTAATCCAACAGGTATTAATTGTAATCTGTCTCTGTTAACTACCTTTTAAGATTTAATCCAACAGGTATTAAGTGTAATCTGTCTCTCTGTTAACTACTTTTTTAAGATTTAATCCAACAGGTATTAAGTGTAATCTGTCTCTCTGTTAACTACTTTTTTAAGATTTAATCCAACAGGTATTAAGTGTAATCTGTGTCTCTGTTAACTACTTTTTAAGATTTAATCCAACAGGTATTAAGTGTAATCTGTTAACTACTTTTTAGAGATTTAATCCAACAGGTATTAAGTGTAATCTGTTAACTACTTTTTAGAGATTTAATCCAACAGGTATTAAGTGTAATCTGTTAACTACTTTTTTAGAGATTTAATCCAACAGGTATTAAGTGTAATCTGTTAACTACTTTTTAGAGATTTAAACCAACAGGTATTAAGTGTAATCTGTTAACTACTTTTTTAGAGATTTAATCCATAGCAATTTGCCATTACTTATTAGCAGATTTATATACAATGGTGTATTAATGGGAAGATAGATGGGGCTGCTGACCAAAGGTCTTGAGATAACTGGAGGCCCCAAAAACTCGAGGCAAGGATACTGTATGTAAAGGTTATTAGAAAGTAAATGCTTTTCTTTTAAATTGGAAGTACTGTTTTAAATTTTAGTATAGTTATCAACAAGTAACCTTCTTTCAAGGAAGATTTATGTTACTAAAATAGGATAAACAGTTACAAATGTTCGTTTACAAAAAAAACTGGAATTATATACATATGTAAACCAAGGTGTACATTTAACCATGAAATGACACTGGTCTTCTACCACAAAAATAATATACTTCAAGAAGCTCCATATTTTACAGTCTCAGGGCCACAAAATGTCCTAATCCAACACTTTATATATGAATTTGTATTCATTTTAAAACAGTTTCAAATTGATTCGGTTTATATCTGTTTGTTTAGGTGGAGATGTGAATGGCAGGATGTTTATGAATGGTATATATTTCAGACAGTTCTTGCCTGCTTCTAATGAGGTGAGGAGAGCTTTGTTTAATTGTAAATGTCAATTATATGGTTACACATGGAGGATGACTTGCCAGTTCATGCCGATTCACACAAAATTGCGAGAAGTATCAAATCGACATCAACTATTAAAGTAAATAACAAATGTGTATTTAACTCTCGAGTCTTAGCTTGTTGGGTACTTACTCGTATGGAGAACAATCCACGGTTCAGCAATGCTAACGGTAACTCGATTTTATTGACTCATCCTCACAACAGTTCAGTTGGTAAGATTTTGTTAAGATATGAAGAATGACATAATTCAAATAAATTAATTATTTAATGAAACATCTTTTCATTGTAGATACTTGCACTCAGACTCTGAATATTTTAAGTGACGTCATCAACATATGGTGAAGTGTAAAATTTTGAAATTAAGAAAGGGAAAAATATACATCTTTTAAATTTTTGTTAAATAATCTCAAATATCTCCTTTTGTTCATATTTTTAATTACAAGTTTTTGCTTTTTTGATTTTCCTTTTCTATCCTTTAGCATTATTATTTATTGTGACACACGCCAACGAATGTACTCGGACAATATCATTGTTTCGTCGGCAAAGACACTTTAGTTTTCTAATTATGATCACATTTTACGCTAAGCCTAATGAACTGAGGCAAACTGTTTTTATTACGTTTAATAATTTTTGTAAATATTTTAGTTTTTATTTTAAAACAAAAATAATTAATATTGAAACCTAAAACCTCAATACTATTAATTGTCTGTTTAACTAACATATTTCTAGATAATAAGTAAGTTATAAGGACATGTACAGCAACAGTACCAAAAGTGGTTTCAAGAGCTTTCATGGAGTTCTGCTGCCAAAGTTGAAAACAACCAACAGAAATTTGAACTTTAAAATCCACTCTTTCTGTGCAGAAACTGGGTTTGGTTTTGTCAAGAGTTCCCAAGAGCTTTATTTTCTTTGAATTCTCCCTGAGGAAATTGAAACAAGGATATATAACTAGAACAATCAGCCTAGTTTCTGTCTACACACATAAGATGAATTACTTAAGTTACAGAGACCTAAAGCTAAGACTTGTAAATTATCATGCATTACTGTACAACAAAACCAAAGATTATAAGTTTTTTGTTTTTTTTCGTAGTTTCTTTCAAAACATGGGGTTAATTAAAAACATTTATTATCGTAATTAATGTATTTATTGTTGATGTCTCATTCAGAGATGGGACACATTCTAGTGCTTAATTGTGAGTGGACGGTTGGTTTGTTTCCTTCCAATTTTCTATTAAATTAGGACAATTGCATACGTTACAACAGTGACTCCCAAGAAACACTGCTATTTTTGTTAAAATTAGAAATTGGTACAATTAATGGTTGCTTTTGGCCGGATCAGTATTATGCAAATATTATTCAAAGAAGGTATAATAACAGAAGTCACCCTGAGTTGAAATAAATATGGTCATCAAGATACTAAGGCTGACTGGACATTTATGTTTTGTAACTTGTTCTACATACCTAAGTACCTTCTGTCAGTCTCTTTTGTTCTTTAGAGAGCGTCACGATGACAGTCTCCTTGAACAACCTTCTGCCTTGTATTTTCTATTCCTTAGAGAACGTACGACATAATAGACTTCCTGCTACAGTCTCCTTGAACAACCTTCTGTCAATATTTTTATTCCTTAGAGAGCGTCACGATATAGTGACTTCCTGCTACAGTCTTCTTGAACAACCTTCTGTCAATATTTTTTATTCCTAAGAGAATGCATGCGACATGGCGTGACTTTCTTCGGTCTCCTTGAACAACCTTCTGTCAATATTTTTATTCTAGAGAATATTAGTGATTATCTTGTGTGACTCCTACTACAGTCTCCTTGAACAACCTTCC